>NW_023247094.1:0-2464 GCF_002007445.2 Ailuropoda melanoleuca | reverse complement strand
GTTGCATCCTGCTTTCTCACCACACCCTATCCCTGATTTTAACCCTGAAGAAAAAAACACCGAATGCTGTTCTTCCCATGGCACAGCACGGAGTGCAGTCCACCAAGGAGTCGGAAGTGACCCGCAGACACCAGCTTACCAGAGAGCACACCACGGTCTACCAAAGTGGACTCTGAGCGCATGGCCCGCCGCCCCAGCAAGTGCACAGGCGCGTGCACAGAAGCGGTCTCTGCCTGCTGGGAGCCAGTAAGGCACGGAGCTGCCCCTCTAGACACACCCCACACGTGGGGCCCTGACCACAAGGCTGCTGGGGTGTGGCAGCTTCTGAACGGGAATGAGATCTTTGTAGCTCCTGAGAAAAGGCGACAGCAGAGTTCCGGCCAACCCGATGCAGGGCCCATCTGCTTCTCACTCGTCCCCAGCATGCAGCAAACGGGCAGGTTGGGACCAAGGACCAGTAATGCATCAGCCGTCTATGGAGGGTGTTGGCTTTTCTTTCTCCTGCCCCCCCCACCCCCACCCCCACCAGCTCAGAAGCCCTCTGGCCAGCAGGAGCTGCCCCGGTCCTTGAGAGAGAAGCAAGCTTCATACACCGGGATGAAGCATCAGCGAAATAAAACACACCAATGGTGCAGGCATGCTGCCCTTCAGGCCAGATGCACAAGTCTACACAGTGCTCAAAACCCACTAAAGAACCCTTATCTTTATATATAAAAACATTATAAAGAAATAAAAGCATAAGGCGATGTAAGGCTTGTATGTCAGCTTGAGTCCAAAGAAATAATCTTTTCTAACTGAGGCTAAAGCTGCTTTGCTTAGCTTTAATTTTTGAAAAATTCGCTGCATTTAAAAAATAAAAAATTTGCCTTTGTTAAAGCTAGATTGTTAGTGTAACAATTAGGCAGCTGCTGATAACCAGTTTCTTTTCTGGAGGGTTTCAGAAAATGGACAGTTTTCTCATTTAGCGTTTGAAATAAAAACTGAAGATCAGGTAGGGCTTTCTGGATGAACCTTCCTTCCGCGGACTCCTTCTATCACTTACGAGAGGAGAGGCAGAGGCAATACCACTTATTTTACGCTCATCACTCTCCCGTCCCTTCCACGTTGTCCTGAACTAACAAGACTGCCAAAGGGCCCACCGTCCTGCCCGCTCCCTGTGCCCAGGACGGACGCACAGTGGTATGCATCTACCGACTTCAGTGGGAAGCATGTGCGTACAAGACCGTGTTCCGTAGAGCTCATGCGAATGCCGTGGCCACGTCTACATGTGAATGGCACGACGATCCTCAAAGCCCGCTCTACGCACTTGCCCGCGGCCCGGCAGGCTGCTCCGCCGCGGAGTCGTAGTCGTGGCGATGGGGGTGTGCTTGTACTTGTTCCGCGGCCGGGCAAAGCTGCGACGGGCTTAGAAAGGCGTGTGATCAGGCAGGGGCTTGGCGCCACTCCCGGTCGGGGAGGCAAGGTTGTCACTGCCATTCTCTCTGCCGCCTACAACCTTAGACTACAGACGGGGAAAAAACCAAGAAAAACAATTATAAAACCTGAGACAGAGCACACGGTGCCGGCAGGTCCTAGGCCTGTGCTGGGAGCCCCAGCTGTTCAGCTCTGTGCGGAGTCTACACCACACCAACACCGATCAGCAATAAAAAGGAACAAATCACCGACACGGGCAACAGGCTGGCAGTATCTCCAGGGATTTATGCAGTGTAAAAAGAGCAAATCTTCAAAGCCTCCACGGTTCCAATCCTAGGACATTCTTGCAATGACAAGTCATCGAAAGGGAGAACAGATGAGTGGTGGTGGGGGTAGGGCTGGAGGAAGGTGAGCACCAGGAAGGACCGTTGTGGGGATGAAACTGCTCTCCACCTTGACTGTATCAATGTCCTGTCCTGGCTGTGCTACTGCCAAACGTGATCACTGGGGAAACTGTGTAGAAGGTACAAGGACCCCCCGCATTAGTCCGTGTAAACTACACGTGAATCTATGATGACTAAGTTCACGTAAAGGACGGGCCACGCCCCACCCCAACAAGACAAGTGAATGGTCCAGAGACACTTACCTTTATGGTCCCAACTCGGTCTTCAAACGACTTGAAGGTTGCAGAATTCCTTTAAAGAGAGAGAGAGAGAGAGAGGAGAGGTCAGTGTAGGGAGCAAACGGTTGTGCTGCCCTCCTCAGTGTGATGGGCTTCAGGGTTAGGGACAACCTCCAGAAAGATCCCTGACAGCATCCTGAGACCTCACTGTAAAAACAGGACAAGCCAAAAAGGAGAAGGGGTATGCCCCCTGAAGACGGCCCAGGAAAGGTCATTCTGGAGGCTTCCAGGTCAGAACAGGTCAGCCACACCTGCCAAGTGCAAAACCTGCACACCGCCAGCGGGTGAAACCCAGACTTCACACAGGCAAACTGCAGACCCCTCACCTGGGCGGTGGGTGGGATGTGGGGCACATTTCTGCTGTACTCT
>NW_023247093.1:0-2463 GCF_002007445.2 Ailuropoda melanoleuca | reverse complement strand
ATTTATCATTTTCATTATTTTTAAGCTTACAGTTCAGTGCCATTACATACATTCACAGTGTTGGCAACCGTTACCACCATCCATCTCCAGTACTTTTTCATCTTCTCAAACTCTGCTCCCCTGAAACACTAACTTCCCGTTCCCTCTCCCCTGCCCCCAACAACATGACACTTCTCCTTTGTCTCTATGACTCTGACAGCTCTAGTTCCTCTGTATCAGTGGAATCATACCACATTGGTCCCTTTGGCACCGGCTAATTTCACTTAGCATTATGTCTTCAAGGTTTATCCATGTTGTGGCAGGTGTCGGAATTCCCTTCCTCCATGGAGATACCACTGTATGTGTTCCACTGTATGTAAATACCACGTTTTGTTTATCCGTTCATCTGTCCATGAACATTTGGGATGTTTTCCACCTTTGGGCCATTGTGAGTAACGCTACCGTGAACATGCGTGTTCAAACACCTGTTTTGAGTTCCTGCTTTCGGTTCTTTTGGGCATATACCCAGAAGTGGGATGGCTGGATCAGGTCCAGGTGGATATTTTGAGAGTGTCTAGTGGAACTAAAGACCTTGGCTGCCTTTTGAGAATTGGACAATGGCTCTATGAGCTCCCCTCCTCTCTCAATGATGGCATATGCACACACTCTCCAAATTTAATGCAATATTGGTCGCCCAAAGTCTCCCTGAAGCCCAGGTTAAAAGCTCATGAATTGAAAGAGGCAAAATATTTTTTAAATGATTTAAAAAATAGTCCTATAGTAATAATAATAACAGCAACAAGAACAACAACAGTAATAAAATCTAATATGCATTGAGCACACTATGGTTAAGGCACTGTCCAAAGTACTTTGCATTTACATATAATTTTATCTTCACAACGATCTTATGGGGTAGGTACTGTTAATATCTCCATTTTACAGATGAGTAAACTGAAGCTACATAACTTACCCAAGGCCTAGAAGCTGGGATTCAAGCTCACATCTGTCTGATTCAAGGGTATCCTCTTTGAAATGCTGAAATTTGTAGCTTCCATTATGATCTCAGAGGTGCTTTCATGAAACTGTGAGGTAACCTGATACGTTGAAAGTTAAACGTCACCATGAGTCCAAAAATTTCATTTGATAACATTCATTGGCAACTTCTCCGTGCTAGACCTTGGGCTGTAGTGATGAATGGGACTTGGTTCTTGTCTTCAAGGCACTTAAAGTCTATTAGGGAGACAAAGAGGTAAAGGTCAAGTTATTTGAGTTGCAAGCAATCAATAGAAAAGCAAATTCCACCAGCTTAAGCCTGAAAACTGCTTACACACCTGGAAAGGAGAGTAGGGTACCTTTCATAATGGAAAGAAGAAAGGCAGAAATCCAGGCCTGAGACTGAAATCAGGATTCATTGCCTTCTCTTCTTGTTCTGTGTTCTCTTCTTCTGCCCCCTCTTCCATGTGCCTGTGCCTGACTTTTACCTCAGGGTCCCGCTGTAGACATCTCCCAGGCTCTGGGAGAGATGGCCTCCAGCATCTTCAGACAGCATCTTGATCCACATGGGAAGCAGCAGTGTATGAATCCCAGGGAAGGGCTCTGATTGGCCCCATTTTGGTCATGTGACCTTCATTGTCCAGTCACTGTCATAGCGTGGAGTTCTGTGATAGACCAGGCTTGGGAATGTGCCCAGTCCATGGTCAGAGGCCTGGGAAAAATGGGATGGAAAAGATCCCTGGGCAGACATAAAGCTATCACAGCCTGCTCCAGTAATAATCATTAATGTCGCCATCAAGGTTTCTTGTTCATGAGAAACAAAACCCCCTACAAACTGATGAGGCTGTCATCAGAAGGGATGAGAATGGGAGAACTGGAAGACCAAGATTAGATGTTACTTTCTCTGTCTCCCTAGGATCATATTGCACCTGACCTTTGTTTCACTCTGTTTTATCTGTTCCTTCCTTCTTGTTCTTTCTTTGAAGAAATTTTCTCTGATTCAGCCCCCAGTGGATGGCAATGGCCACTCCAGCCCCAACGATACATGACTGCTTTCAGTTCCAGCATCTGATACAGATTGGCCAGAGTCTCTGTGTTTCTGGTTTTCTGGGAGAAAGAGTGGATTGATCCAGCTAGGGTCAAAGGTCTACTTCCATTCTGAATAGCAATGGGCTGATGAAATAGAGTTACAGGGTACTAACCAACTACAATAAGCACACCTCTTGCACAAGGTTGTCAGTAATGGTGGTGTGGGCACGATGGGATTCCTAGAAGATGTACATTCTTATGATAAAAATAGCAGGGGTGCCTGGGTGGCTCAGTCGGTTAAGCACCTGCCTTCAGCTCAGGTCACGATCCCGGGGTCCTGGGACCGAGCCCCATGTTGGACTTCCTGCTTGGTGGGGAGTCTGCTTCTCCCTTTGTTTCTACCTCTGCTCGTGCTTTCGCTCTCTCTCGCTCAAATAAATAAATAAAAATCTTTGAAAAAAA
>NW_023247092.1:0-1307 GCF_002007445.2 Ailuropoda melanoleuca | reverse complement strand
CTTTTGTTGTAAAACTTATTAAGCTCTGAAACACCATGATTGTGTTCCACGTAAAACAAGATGGTACCCCATGTGGAGACGACAACTTTTTCCCGTAAACAGGGGATTTTGTAGCATGTGGACATATGATATAAGACCAGAAAACTAAGTCATGAGTTAATGACAGAGGATAGCAGGCATTTAAGCATCAATGCATAGGCTGGAAGAAGGATATAGTGGAAGACATCAAGATGACAGCTACAACAAAAAAGGGGAAATATGAGGAATACACAGTTGGGAGAATAGTACTTACAAACACACATTGAAATCCCTTGGGGATGTCTGCAACCAAAGGAAGTTAAGATGCTGCAACACAAATGAAGGTAGAGACCAAATTCTATCTTGTTACCATTTTTTGACCCTATTTTTCCCCACCTGAGGGCAACCTAGAAAGCATGCATTTCAAAAAGTTTATTGCTCTCCATTTTCTTTGTCTGTGGCCTTGCCCTTTGAAACTAAATAGACTCCTTTAAAATAATGATAGGGAATTATTTCACCTGCAACAGGGCTTTAGGTGGCTTAGAGCATGGAAGACATTTGGTCTTCTGAGGAGACTCTCCATGTAATTTCTTTCTTTATGAAAGGTATCTCAGAACATCTTTAATCTGGTTTCACGTTGAGAGGTATGAAGTGTGCTGGATATCCCGGCTTGCAAATAGGTGGCAGCTATGACGGTCCACGTCTTCTCAACCCAACCACATGTTCTGGGAAGAAGTTCTACCTAGACAACATCTCCTTCCTTGGAGCAGGATGTAGAAAACAATCATCTGTTTTCATCCCTAAGCTAGACAGACATAAAGGGAAAATGAGCCAATTTATTATGGCAAACATGAATGTTTTGGCATATGAATCCATGAATCCATCCATTTTGATTCATTCCCCTCTCTTTCTCTCTCTCATACCTAATCCTCATGGAGCCTGGAATCGCAGCTCACTAGGACACTTTTTCTGAGCCATTCCAGCCCAAATTCGCCTGGCTCTCATAGGAACACAAATAGCCCTTCTTTTGTTCCAGCTGTGACCCTGATTACATCCATCATCTATTAATTTGTGTCCAAAATTGTTCTTATTTGACTGTTAACTCCTCAGTACTAAGGGCTGTGCCTACTTTTCCACCAAAGTCCCTTGTTCACAAATAAATGGTGATTCATCATTAGTCAAATTAATAAATGGGTTTCAGCCTTAGTGCAAAAGTTGAAATGAGCAAACTCCTAAGTATAGACTCCGTCTGAAGGCTCTGAAGGACTCAAGTATGAGCCAGCTGCTCT
>NW_023247091.1:0-2463 GCF_002007445.2 Ailuropoda melanoleuca | reverse complement strand
AACATGTGATCAGTGAAAACCACAGGGCTTTTTTCTGTCAAATCAGTTCCCCACTCCCACCCTGGATTTGGCAATTGGCTTCTGGACCGAATGGCAGTTTACTTTTTAATTTATTCTAGTTTAACTTTTTGGCTTGGGCCCAGTCAATGTTCCTGCTTAGGTGATGTGAATTATGAGCCGGTAGCCCATCTTACTGGTGGTCTCACCCCCGTGTGTGGCTTCTGAACACTGGGCAAATGTATCTTCTCTGCCCTCACCCAAACTGTTGATTAAAATGTTGAAGAACCTTGAGGATCGGTCAGTCAATAATTTATAATTTTCCTGTCCAGCCACCTAGGAATAAATCGAATTGTGTTTGGGCCCTCAGGGGTAACCCTAGAGGCTTCTGAGCACATGCTCATGAAAAATTGGGATCCTTTAGGGGTTGAAGCCTTTTCCAGAAAGCATAGGGTGTCATCGGGTCAACTCCACTCTGAATGAGCACAGATAATTGAGGCGTTGACCCTGTAATTATGTAGGCGGTATAGTCCCAGCAAAGGCCTAACCTTCAGTTGACTCCCTTTGCCACTCTGAGGTCTCTGAGTCACCTCCTCTCACCTTCAACTATTTATCAAACTTCGAGATTTTATTCCATCATAAAGAAACTGGTAGGATATACCTTCAAGTGTAACCTTTTAGAGTTTGTGTTTCAACTTTTTTATTCCTCTACATGTTCCTGTAATGTCAATTGAAACTGAGTTAGTACCTACAGAGAAATGCTCAGATCTTAAGTGTGCAGGTCTGAGTTTTGACAAATGTATAGATCCATGTAGCCAGCATTCTGATCAGAATACAGATCCTGTCCATCACCCTAGAAAGGTCTTTTTCCTCATCCCTCACATGTTCTATGGCTCTAACAGTCTTACAGGTCTTAGACCCTGTGCAAATATAATGCGGGGGGGGGGGAGAATAAATAGCCTATAAAGATAAAGTGAGACAGATATACATGATTTACAAATACCTACAGTTTAAAATTCCCCACCCCCCTCCATGAGACAGGTAACTAAGTGTTAACTATGCTGTTTTCCCACATTTTCCATTGTATAATTTTCTTTAAATAGTTCAGTACGTCATACCAATTAAAGCATTTATTCTGTGTTGTAACTTGTAGTATTTTTCAAATATATATATAAAATTGAATTGAAATGGAGACCATCTGCCTGGTCCTGAATGTCTTTTGGTATGTAAGGACCTTCATGGTAATTGATTGGCAGAACTGACTCATGAGGTCTGTGGCTGGGACAGGTGCACACAGGTGCATGAGTGGGTGCTGGCCAGCCTCCACCACTGGTTTGTGTTGGCTGCTGTTTATGGAGACCTGCACGTGCAAGAGCATCACTGACTGCTGTAGCTGACATACCTGCAGGTGTCTGTGGAATGTGAGTGACTGGTACCGACTGGTCTTGCAGATAATGAAGACAGGCGATAAACTGGACTGGCCCATTCATCACAGGTGGACAGAAGACAACTGTCTGTAATTCCACTTGATACAAGAGCGCGTCCCATTTATTAGTACAACAGTGACTTTAGGAAAATCCTGAGACATTCTCTAAGCCTGACAGCAAATTCCATTTTAGCTATCCTCTGTAGGTTCTGCTTTGGTGTTTTTGCCCAGCTATGGTTAGCTGATACTCAGATCATCAGGTAGCAAAGAAGAAATATTAGAAACAGTAATAAATACCACCACCATCATGATAATAACAGTAACAATTTACTGACTGCTCATCATGCTGAAAACTGCACTGAGGAGCTTATGTAGATCATTTAAATTAATTCCCATGATAGGACCATTTCTAGATGAAGTAACTGGAGCCAAACAGGTTAAGTAACTTGCCTAATAGGTTAAAAGCAGAATTTGTACTAGATACACCAGTCAGTGTCCAGGAAGAGAGCAGATGGCAAACTTAAGTTGAGCAATTAGAAGCGAGTATAATAAAAGTGTGGACAGGGATTAGGGAAAGCATAGGGGCTCCAAATATGGGGGGTATTGTACCCCTAGGCTGATGGGACAGAGAAGGAACCTGGGGACAGTGAGACTATGTGGAGAGGGCTCTTTAGGGGCTGTGGTCTTTGGTTGAGAGTCATAGACAGTTACGGAAACATCCATGGACACTGGAAGAATAGATGCACTGGCTTCATAATATTTGCCTGCCTCCAGTCTATTGGGCTCTTCACTGATAAACCCAATGGAAGCAAGAAAGTGGGGATCCTGTTGATGTAGTCAGTTATATGCCTAGAAAAATCTTCTCTCAGTCTGTGTATTTTTTTTCACTTTATGTGTACTGACTTTTGTTCTATATATGTTTTACATTTTATTTTTTTAGGATTTTATTTATTTATTTTCCAGAGAGAGAGAGAGCACAAGCAGGGGGAATGGCAGGCAGAGGGAGAGGGAGAAGCAGGCTCCCCGCTGAGCAAGGAGCC
>NW_023247090.1:0-2463 GCF_002007445.2 Ailuropoda melanoleuca | reverse complement strand
AAAAAAATAGATCTCTACTATTTCAAAAAGTTTTGGAGGGCAAATAAACCTCAGATAGAATTTTTTTTAAGTAATGAACCAAATGTGTTATTTTTGGGAACTCATTTAAACACTAAATTGTACCTATGCAAAGAGCTTGAAGTATACTTATAGCTTGCAGTTTCTTCCCTATCCTGGATCTCTTTTTAGTTAGTCAAACTCCCCAGGATAAAGATTTCATCTCAAACGCTTCCCTGTAGTTAAGTGTGGCCCTGAAATTGAATTTTGGCTAATAAGTTATGGACAGAAGTGCTATATATATGTCAGGTGCTTGGAATTTCAATAGCTCACATGAGTGCTTTCTTGTTATTATCTGATGACAAAGCGCTAAAGCCCCCATGTTCCTCAAATGGAAAACCAATAGAGCCCAAGTATATCCACAATGGAATGGAAGAAGCCTGGGTATCTGGGGACTCCATGATACAGAGCTGCCATACCTGGCTTACATACCTTCAGACTTTATATAAAATAGAAATATACTATTATCATCTCTGGCTTATGACACTCTGATTTTGCTGCTTCCACTAAAATATAATCCCAATCATATACAGTGACATTTTGTGGGAATAGAGATGTTCAGGTCAATGTAATATGCTATAAATTATTTGTTAAAAGTCTTTAACAAGTCAAGTACAGAAATAGAAAATAAACATTTAGAAATTTCTAGAACAGTTAACGTTGATGTGATGTTTTTATTGTATTTTACCGAAGTATTCATCTGCATTAGACAAGAAAAGATTAATAGGGATCCTTATCACAGATAATTTGAGACTGCTTAGGCAACATTTATTATGTTTATGTGTGTATGCGTGTATGTGTAATTATTATTTCCATTCATGAATAATGGAGGATGCGCTTTATCTGAAGAGCTTAAAATTTTTCTGTATGAAGGTATGAAGTCATTCTGTGTCTGCTCTCGGTTTCTATTAGCCCTGAATGATAATCAGGAACCCTCTTTAGCTACTCGTGGAATTATATTACCTGCACCAAATATGTTCCGAAACCTAGATAGAAGAGACCCAAGTACCTGTGTGAGTCTTGAGACTCTAATAGAAATGGTAAGAGTGTTTTGTGCTAAAATCTTGGTCCTGGGATCATCAAAGTTCATGACATGTGTGTATAATGATAGGTCCAATTGTGGAGAAATATCTACCACTGAAAAAGTTAACTGTGGTCAAGAAAAGTGTCGATATAAATGACAGTTCTTGAATAACCCAAATAGACAGAGTTCAAGGTAAAAACATTTTTCTAGAAGAAGTGAAATGTAATAGCTGAACAACAGAGAGTGGAGGGTGGGGGAAGTGAGAGAGGGGAGGGAGGGAGGGATAGAAAAAGGACAGGAGGGAGAGAGAGAAAGAACGTTCTTACTCCTTGTCTTCATGCTTTTCCAGCCAACGTGCAATTCCTTTCAATTTTGTTCTTTTATTTATTGCTCAATTTTGGTTTTTTTCTTATTTGCTATTGAAGATTGCTTTATAAAGTCTATCAAATATACAACTTAATGGGTACTCCAGCCTCTGGTTTTACTGCTGACTATGAACAATACAGACCAAAAAAAGAGAGAGGGTGAGAGAGACTGTTTTATTATTACCTACTGCCACTGAAAGATAAACCTTGGCTCAGTTATTAGGGGGAATTGGATGTCTTTTCCAATCAGATATGGAGAGAATGTAATTCTTGAGGGTAAATCCATTTAAGTAAGAGGTATAAATATAATTAAATTACAGTTCTCAAAACAAGTAAAACGGTGATGTTTCTCATATAAACAAAAACAGTACTGATATATTGTTCTATGGTATAGATATATATAGATATACATATCTATATATATACATATCTATATATTTAAAAGATTTTTTTATTTATTTGAGAGAGAGAGAGAGAACAAGTGGGAGGTAGGGCAGAGGGAGAGGGAGAAGCAGACTCCCTGCTGAGCAGGGAGCCCAATGCAGTCCTAATCCCATGACCCCAAGATCATGACTGAGCTGAAGGCAGTCACTTAACCAACTGACCCACCCAGGCATCCCATACCTGAGATATTTTTGAAAGGAGTAGAGAGAAATAAAATGTGGTTAAAAGTTAAATAAATAGTGTAATTGTAGTTATTCAATGTGTATAATACAGGTAATGACTAATCTTTATTATGTACTTATTTTCTTTCAGGTATTATATTAAATCATATTAAAGACTAATAACCCCATTTTACAGATAGAAGCTTACTCCTATTTTATATGGCTCTCAAGTGGGGCACCTGGGTGGCTCAGTCTGTTAAGTGGCTGCCTTTAGCTCAGGTCATAATCCCAGGGTTCTGGGATCAAGCCCCAGGTGGGGCTCCCTGTTCAGTGGGGAGTCTGCCTCTCTCCCTCTCCCTCTGCCTCTCCTCCTTGCTCATGCTCTCTCTCTTTCTAAAATAAATAAATAAAT
>NW_023247089.1:0-2461 GCF_002007445.2 Ailuropoda melanoleuca | reverse complement strand
CCCCCCCCTTCATTCTTCCCTTCCTTCTCCTTTAACTTCTAAACCCACCTTTACTCCTGTATAATTAGTGAATTCAGATCAGATATATTAAAGTAATTTTTCATGCTGATCTTTGCATTCTCTGGTTCTGTTGGATAGCATGTATAGAATACAAGGATATGCTGTTTTGCATGATTCAGTTATTGTAAAATATCATCTGGGGTGAAATTTTAACATCTGAATTGAGATTTCATTGTTACTAATATAATGAGTAAATACTGCTTGATGTTTGCTTTTCTATATGGAGACCCGAATGGGTGTAAGTAGATTCTGTCACATTCTGAATTCTTCTGACTTTTAAAAAACAATTGCATTTTAAATCCTTTTTCCCAATGAAGCCTCAAATGACTACATAAGAAAATGGCAAGAGGGAGTCAAGTTTCTAGTATCTGTGGCTGATCAGGTAGAGAAAATGCATGTAGTCACTGATGCTCAAGATAGGTGTAAGATACCTGTGCTAAGCACACTCATTGTCCCCTTGTCAGTCTTCATGAGCTACTGTCCCTCATAAAAATGTGAACAATATGATAAAATCACTATAGCCATAGCAAAAGTGACATAAGTTTCTGCCTTGAGACATAAATTGATAAGATTTGAAGTTTAAAGTCTATAACTTTAATAATTCCTAAGTAATCAACTTATGTTTTTACATGTGTGTTTTTCAAATCGATGACCATTAATTATAAGAGCTTCTGAATTTAAAGGACACACTTGGTATTTAGGGAGGAAATTACCTTGCATTGGACTAAACTTTTTTAGTCTACGTTGCGGAACCATTCCATTAGACTATTTACATAAAGAGATAGTTTTCAGACTACTTCCAGGAGCCTATTGAACATGGCTCAGTTGTATTCATAGGAAGATCAGAGCCTTTAAAATGCATGCTGTTACATAGATAATACATTACATGAGCGTCCAATATAAAAGGTAAGAAAAAAAACCCAACAGAATAAACCTAACAAAAAGGAAAGAGGAACTTAATAAAAGGCATGAAATATTAGTAAAAGGAAAAGTAATACAACTAATAAATCAGGGAGACTTCTTTTCTAAAAAAAATATTAATGAAAAGTATCCATTAGTTTACATAATCTTGAAAAAAATTTAAAAAACGAAGTGTACACAATAAGGGATATGAACAAGACACTAACGAACAGTATTTTATATAATTGAAAGTAAATACATTCTTGAACTCTTAGTATTTTCAAAATATGGATGAAATGGTTGATATATTAGGAAAACTTACATATCCCAGTAGTACCTGAATATCTGAACATTGCAGATACTATGAGAAAACTTCTGAAATTTGTCAGAGTTGTCCCTCAGAAGCTCTTACTTTTAGTGAATAATAGGATATTGTGTACTTGAAAGGTGGAGAGAGTAGATCTTAAGCATTCTCACAAACACACAAAAAGTTAACTATATGCGGTGATGGATGTGTCAATTCCTTATGTTAATTTGGTAATTAGTCCACAATGTACACAAATCATCATGTACTCTTGAAATATATACAATTATATTTGTCTATTATTCCTCAATAAAAGTTTTAAAAAAGCACTTACTTTTAGAAACAAATGTTTGACTTTTCTAGGTATCTTTCTCTCCCTCTCTCCATTCGTTTGCTTTTTCCCTTCCTCAATTCATTCCTTCCATTTCTGTATCATGCTGTAAGACACAGTGGATATGTGCTTCACATTTTGATGTCAGAAATGATGGTGATGACTTAAAATCAGTATGGCCATGTAATTTATTATACAAACTGTCAAGTGTGAAAAAAGGCATTATTCATAATCATAGTAGGATTACAGGTGGAAATGGTGACAGTGGTTACCAATCACATAAGGGCCAAACTAGCTCAAAAAAACATTTTTCACTTCTGTACAATAGAGCCAAAAGTAGTACTGGCCCTTCTGTTCACTTAGGCAGCAAAAATTGTGATATTGTTTTAGCTCTCTTATATTCAGAATGTTATTTCAAGTAGAAGCTTTTATGTTATTTCTTTCTTAAAGATTTATTTTTACTGAGAGAGAGCAAGCAAGCACACAAGCAGGGGAGGGGCAGAGGGAGAGAAAGAGGATAGCCAACAGACTCCCTGCTGAGCTCTATATGGCCTCGATCTCATGACCCCGAGATCATGACCTGAGTTCCATTCATTTAGTGTTTTGTTTCTTGTACCTCTAGAAAGAGTGATGTATTTAAAAACATTGATTAAATATATGCTTAGAAATCTATCTTATGAAACCAAAACTATAGTGTTTGTTGTATACCTTTAATGTACTATAAATAAAATTCTGCTAAATAATGTTTCCAACTGTTTTGTTTACCTTGCAGGTTAAGGGCAATCACAGGTTTAAATGAAGACAAGCTGAAACTATGCAAACTGTTCTTATGTTGGATATTTCACTGTTGAAACTCTCTCAATAAA
>NW_023247088.1:0-2459 GCF_002007445.2 Ailuropoda melanoleuca | reverse complement strand
CCTGAGATTAGAGCAAGGGAACAACACTGCCCCTGGTGGTAGGTTTAGCACATCTGATGCTTTTGATCTGTCCTTATCAAGGTTGTCTTTGCTTAAAAGCAGAGATGAAGAGTGCCGCCTCCTCCAGGAAGACTTCCCTTCAGGCCCTATCTTCCCACACCCCCTTCATGATCTCTTTCTCACTTTATTAGCCTATACCATCTGTAAACGTCTCCCCTGGAGGAACAAATCTGCCTGTGCCCTTGGTCCTCAGAAGTTGGCAGGGTGCATGTTGGTGACCTGTCCTCGCCCAGACCTTAGCCTGACTCGCTTGCAGCCCCAAGCCTGCCTGGGCTGCACACTCACCCTTCAGCAATTGACACCACTCCTTGATGAGGACCTGCACTTCCAAGGTCGCATCCAGCCCCACCTTTGGGCCTGGTTTGCAAGGATTATCCCATAGGGTTCACCCTGCCAGACCCTGTGCCCCCTGCACAGCCACCCCTCGGACACCCCCACTCAGGCATTAGGAGTTCAACCTGATTTTCCAGAACCATGACTAGCTGGTGTGGACGCAGAACCCAGGCACGTTTGTTCAAAATGACTCGGGTTTGGGCTCAAGTGGGAACAGCAGGCAGAAGAGGCAAGAAAGAGCCCAGGGAGGGATTTGCGTTCCTGCCTTCTGAGGGTCCGGGGACACACCAGTCAGGTTGACGCAAGCTCCCCGCCCACCCCTCCACACGGACCATTTAATGAGCAGCTGAAGGACTGAACGACAAACTTTATTAGAAACGCTCCTCATTCATCGGTCAAATTCACATTGAAGTGGGGGGAGGGCAGTGCCATCTGGGGCTCTGAAATCCCACTGCTGTGACAATTTCCAGTTAAAAATGGGTCTGGGCAGCGAGCTTCAGAAACATGTAAGAGATGCCCAATGGTGGTGGCGGCGGCAGCAGCAGCGGCATCGTCTCCAGGAGGGGACAGGGCTCAGAGCGGGCGGAGAAGCTGCTGCCCATGTCCACCCTGCCAGTGACAGGGCTGTCCCTGGGGCCCCAAGCTGATAAATAAACAGCACATCACACACACGCTTGAAACAGAAACAAACTCGTACATGTCTCCTAAAGTGAAAAAATAATTCGCTCAAATAAAGCTTTGTGGCAGCTAGGCACCTCCGGATGGACGGTTGCCTACAGACCCCCAGCACCCCAGGAAGGCTCCCCAGCCTGAGGACATCATCCACTCGGGTGGCACAATGCCCCCAATTCCCCCATTAGCACCTTTGGACTAAGTACTGCCCTCACCACATTCCTCTTTTAAAATGCAGCGTGACTCAAGATAACAATAGTAATAATAATAAGGATACACTCTGTCCCTGGGGTGAATAGTCAGACTCAGCTTCCCTGAATAGAGGTGCCTGGGGTAGCCAGAGAACTGTGGGCCAGCGTGGGGGACAGAGGGCGGTGAAGGGGTAAGTAAACAATGTTTGAAGAGGTAAGCTGGCAGGTGTCGAAACTCGGCTTTGTCCACGTGCCAATTCTGCAGTTGGGCATCCCTGGGTAAGAGTCTTGCAAAGGGGTACAAAGTCCTAAAGTGTCAAGGGGTGGGTGCATGGGGCACCCACATCAACTGCTTTCGTCATTCATTATTCAGAGGCGATTTGCTCCCCGAGCTGGCCAATTTCCGCCTGGCCCTTGCCGCACCAGGGCATGCAACAGAAAAGTCTCCTGCCCAAATGTTTTATTCATTCTCTTGAAAAAGGAGACAGGCTCTCTGATCAATACCGGTGGCCGCTGGGTCTTGGTCGGCCGGCAGGAGCTCCGCCGGGCTCTTCGTGGCTTCCAAGGAGGTGCCTGATTTCGGAGGGCCGCCTCCAAAGCAGCAAATTACTGTTGACAGAGACATTTCCTTTTCCAAGGTGGGAACGCATCCTGGTCTTTTCAAAGAACTGAGTGTCCTGGCGCCGTGGGGCGAGGAGGAGCGCGCCTTCCTGAAGGTACTGCGTGGCCATGAAATGCCAGGCCCTGCGGCGTGGGGGTACCCACGGCTGCTCCTCAGCCTCACTGGTACTGTAGATAGTTTTTGAGAGACTGAGGCAGGGGCAGGGTGCCGATGTCCCGTAGGCGCGGGCGGCCCAGGGCCAAGCGGATGGATCTCCGGCACAGGTCCATCAGCGGCAGGGGCTCGGCTGCAACGAGAGGAGAGTGGATTAGTTTTGCTGGTGCCTTGCACACCTGCTCGCCCCTGCCTACCCTCCGCCCACCACTGGCGCACCTGCTCCTCGGAGCTGACCTTCAGGGCCTGGGGCTCCTCCTCCGAGAAGCCGCCTCTGGTTATATCAGCTGAGGGCTTAGAGCAGTGTTTTCTCGAACTGTGGGAAGCAATGGGTTAGACTAAAGAATGATGAAATCAATTCATTGGACGGTGACCAGCAATTAAGGAAGGAAGGAAGGAAGGAAGGAAGGAAGGAAGGAAGGAAGGAA
>NW_023247087.1:0-2458 GCF_002007445.2 Ailuropoda melanoleuca | reverse complement strand
GATAGATAGATGATAGATAGATGATAGATAGATAGATAGATAGATAGATAGATAGATAGATCGATCTACATGTCCTTAAATACTAGGAACTTCTGTCCCGGCAGGAGCCATATACACTGTTTTAGTCACATTACAGGACACGTAGTCAGAAGGTGTGAAACAGTTTCTAGTCAAGCAACTGCTTCATAATTGTTAAAAGACTAGCATCTGGAAACAGCTAAGTTTGAATCCAGGTTACATTGTTTACTACACAATGACCTTGAGAAAGTTTCTAACACTTTCTGAGTCTCCCTTGTTTCATGTGTAAGTAGTTTGGAGTAATAGGTCTTCCCTCACAGAGCTTGGCATTACCCGGCTTGGAGTAGCATCTGGCACGTCGGGGACACGTGGGAGGTATTGGCTATTAAGTGTGGAGTGTGCTGGATTGTGGGGCGGTAGGAGTTTATACAGAGGTCCCCAACGTCCTGTAACTGTTCCCGAATAAGTCAGCAGCATCCAACCTGATTTGCCAACGTGAGTGGATTTCTGTGCTTCAGACCTAAGATTTCACTAATATCCTGGTTTTCCACGGGTAAATTTGCCACTAGAGAGTTAGCTTAAATTTCAGGCAAAGTTAGTACCCTCTCTCTAAATACCAGCGAGACAGGGTCCATTTGGCTCCAATATCTTCCCACCGTGTTTGCATAGCTTTGATCAGCCAGTTTGCTTTTGCACTTGTTTTTTGCTTGTTTATGTGCGAGGAGGCTGGCTATGGGAATGACATTGTTTGAAATCCTGTCACAGGTGAGGCACTCGGGGAGGCACACTCCAGAAGGCTTGCCTTTGTTATCAGTAGACCCAAGTAGAGCCTGGGTGTGGATATCGCCCCCTGGAGCAGAGAAGTCAACTGTCTAGCCACTAGCCCACCCCCCAGCCCAAAGCGAGTGATTGCAGAAAAACTGCAGGGTATTTGTCAAATAGCCCTTCAGTGAAGTTTTTAAAACCATTGCATTTGTTTAGATTTCCATTCAATTAATTTCCCCTCCTTCTATCTGTTCTAGTAACTGGGCAAGTGGATAAGAAGGAGACAAGGAGAGAGAGAGAGAGAAAGAAAGGAAGGGAGGGAGGGAAGGAGAAAGGAAGGAGGGAAGGTAAGAAAGAGGGAAGGAGGGTAGGAGGGAGGAAGGAGGGAAGGTAAGAAAGAGGGAGGGAGGGTAGGAGGGAAGGACAGAGGGAAGGTAAGAAAGAGGGAGGGAGGGTAAGAGGGAGGAAGGAAGTGCTTGAATATTGACCACTTACTACAAAATTCTCAAAACCTATTTCCTGCTTTTCTTCAATTTTTTAGGATTTTTTTTTCCTTTTCATGTTTTCAAGTGTCTCTGAGACTGGGATTTTCAGACCCCGTTGCTCAACCCTGCTGTCATTTCACTGTTCACTGGGCAAGCACTAACGGGAGTGGTTGTAAGCTGGTTTGCAGAGCCGAGGGACAGGCGAGGCGGCTCTCTGAGGCAGTGATAAGTTGGAGCAGGGAGCTTTTCCTCTTGAGATAAATCACAAGGACACTTCTCTTCAGCGTCCCTGTTCACTTGTCTTGCCACATGAAATAGAGCTGGAACCCAGAAACGTTTCCTTCCTCATCCATATTTATACTAATAAGATATGGGCATTAATGAGAAACAATTGCTTAAATCAGACTTCCTCCAAAACAAAGGACTCTACGAATATTCTGGAGTTTGAAAGGGCAAACCGTTAAGATGGTTTCCATCTTTTTAAAACAGAGCCCCTGGGGCCCTGGAGAGAAAATGTCATTACCAAGGTCATCTATGTACCATACAGCAGAGCCAGACGAGAAGTGAATCCCGTAAACGCGGTGGTGCACGTGTAAGACCGTTTCCCAACTCTATCAGGGCTGCTGCTAACACCCCTGAGTCTCTTTGCTGCGAGAGGGTGTCACTGCTGTACACTTTAGATACTCGCATTAACTCACTGCCACACCGGTATTGATTCAGAGCGACAGTCTGCCTTGGCCACTGAATCGGCCTTAGAGGAGAAATCGTGCTCTGCAGCCGCCCCCAGACATAGCTTCCTGCCCCGCGGGGGGCCAGAGACAAGGACGCAGGACCCTCCACCCAGCACGGACTCACCCCCCTCCGACTCGCACTCCCTCGGCAACTACTCACACCTGATTTTAGTTTCAGGTCCCTGCTCGTTCCCGGGGATGCCCTGCTTGGCTTGTCGCAGTCACGCTGACTTCCCACCGCTAAGCCGCAGTCCCGGGGCGGCCACGTATGTGTCCAGCGCTGGGCTCCTCTTGGGCAACTCCGGCAGCCCTGTTGAGCTGCTGGACGTGGAGACGCTGTCCCTGCCCACCCCACTTCTTCCACGGCGTCACCCGTCTTTGTTGAAGACAGAATGTCCTGCTTTAGTCATGAGCTTGCTCAATTTTCTTTCTTGATTTTTTTTTTTTACATTTTCTTTC
>NW_023247086.1:0-2456 GCF_002007445.2 Ailuropoda melanoleuca | reverse complement strand
TGAAGGGCATCTCGGTTCCTTCCACGATTTAGCTATTGTGGACAATGCTGCTATGAACATTGGGGTGCTTTAGTATCATGTTGTTTAGCTGTATTTCCTGTGCTGTACTTTCATCTCTGTGACCCAGTGCTCATCACAACACATGCCCTCCTTAATACCCATCAGCCAGTTAGCCCATCCCCCCTCCCCCTCCCTTCTGTAACCTTCAGTTTGTTTCCCAGAGTCTCTCATGGTTTGTCTCCCTCTCTGATTTCTTCCTGTTCAGTTTTCCCTCTCTTCCCCTGTGGTCCTCTGCTGTATTCCTTATGTCCCACATATGAGTGGAACCATATGATTCTGTCTTTCTCAGATTGACTTATTTCACTAAGCATAATACCCTCCAGTTCTATCCATGTTAATGCAAATGGTAAGTATTCATCCTTTTATACCACTGTAGCCAGAGAAGATGGTTGATAGGATTTCAATCTTCTTAAATTTATTGTGACCTGATTGGTGGCCTAATATGTGATCCTGGAGACTATTCCATGTGCACTTAAAAAATGTTTATTCTATTTTGGGGTAGAATGATCTGTATATACATGTTAGATCTATTTGGTCTAATGTGTCATTCAAAACTACTGTTTCCTTGTTGATTTTCTGTCTAGACGATCTATCCTCTGATGTGAGTAGGGTGTTAAAGTCCCCTACTATTGTATTGCCAACAGTTTCTACCCTTATACCTGTTAATATTTGGTTTACTTAGGAGATCCTGTGTTGGGTACATAGACATTTACAATTGTTACATCCTCTTTTATTTTCCTACATACCATTTTTTCTAGTTTCCCCCAATGGTAACATCTTACATGGCAATAATATGATATCACAACCAAGAATTTGGCATTGGTATAATCCCTTGACCTAATTCGGATTTCACCAGTTTTACATGTAGTCATTAGGGCTGTATTTAATTTAATGCAATCTTATATGTACGCATTCCTATGCCATCCACAGTCAAGATACAAAAATATTTCATCACAAAGATCCCTTTTGTTATCCTTTTGTAACCAACTTCCTCCCTCTTCTTTTACTAGGGACCATTAATCTATTCTCCATTACTATAATTTTGTCATTTCAAAAATGCTATATAAATGGAATCACACAGCATGTCGCTTTTGAAATTGACCCATCACTCAGTATAATTCTCTTCAAATTCATCCAAGTTGTTGGACTTGAATACTTTGTCTCATTTTATTGCTGAAACCATATTCCATGGTGTGGAATGTAACCATTTATCCATTGAAGGATACTTAGATTATTTCATTTGGGGTTATGTTATATCCTCTTGTTGGACTGACTTCTTTATCATTGTGTAATGCCCTTCCATGTCTCTTGCTAGAGTCTTTGATTTAAAGTCTGTTGCATCTGATATAAGTACTGATACCCTGGCTTTTAAAAAATGATTTCCATTTTCATGGAATATTTTTTCATTTCTTTAGATGTGTTTTTAGGTTTGAAGTGAGTCTTTTGCAGGCAGTGTATGGATGGATGGTGGTGGTGTTTTTAAATCCATTATCAACTTCTGTCTTTTGATTGGAGCATTTAATCCATTTAAATTTAATTATTGATAGGTATGTGCCTTTTTGCCATGTTGTTAAATGTTTTCTGGTTGTTTTTGTAGCTCTTCACTGTTTCTTTTCTTCTCTTTCCTTGTGGTTTGATGGTTTTCTTTAGTGTTATGCTTGAATTTCTCACTCTTTTTGTGTTTCTATTAGAGGTTTTTGGTTTGTGGTTATATCTGAATTTATTATAACATCCTATAGAAGTCTCTATTAAGTTGATGGTCATTTAAAGGAGAACATATTCTAAAAGCACTAAATTTTTATTCCCCTCTCCACATTTTATGTATAATATTTTACATTTTTATTTTGTGTATCCCTTATTTTTTATAGATAGAATTTATTTTTACTACTTTTGTGTTTTAAGCTCCATACTGGTTTTATAAGTAATTAATCTACTACCTTTAGTGTATGTTTGCTTTTATCTGTGAAAAAAAAAAGATTTTTATTTTTAGTTATGGCCATTTTTTTCCACTTAAAGAATTTTCTTTCTTTGTTATTTCTGGTAAGGCTGGTGTAGTGGTAATGAACTTCTTTAACTTTTGTATATATGGAAAACTTTCTCTTTCCTTCAATTCAAATGAAACCCATGCCAGGTATTCTTGGTTATATTTTTTTTCCCCTTTAGCTCTTTGAATATATCATGTCACTACCTTCTGGCTTGCAAAGTTTCTGCTGAAAAGCCAGGTGATAGTTTTATGGGGTTTCTCTTGTGTATATTACCTTTCCTTCCTCTTGCTGCTTTTATTTTTTATTTTTTTTAAAGATTTATTTATTTGACTGTTTCCTTGTCAAAAAAACTAAGAGGCAGCCCACAGAATGGGAGAATATATTTGCAAATGACACTACAGTTAAAAGACT
>NW_023247085.1:0-2456 GCF_002007445.2 Ailuropoda melanoleuca | reverse complement strand
TAATGAAGCATCAAACTTTACATCAGAATCAGGGTATGTACTGTATGGTGATTAACATAATATAATAAAATTAAATTAAAAAAAAATTTACAAGCAAAGAAATTTCAAATTGCATCTTAGAAAAAGGAATATATTTTACCTTTGCTCTATTCTGACAAGTAATAGTTTTTTAAAAGGTTTTATTTATTTATTTGAGAGAGCGAGAGAGAGTGTGTGAGCACAAGCAGGAGGAGAGAGAAAGGGAGAAGCAGACTCCCCGCTGAGCAGGGAGCCCAGTGAAGGACTCGATCCAGGCCCTTGGGATCATGACCTGAGATGAAGGCAGATGCTTTATTACAGAGCCACCCAGGTGCCCAACAAGTCATATTTTTTTAATTATAAAATAATGTGTAAGAAGCCAGTTTTCTATTATTGAATAAAATTAGTGCTATTTGGGAAACTCAGAGAACAGAGAAGCTAAACTATAATAATTTTACCATCTGTAGATAATTAATGGAAACATTTTATTTTGTTAGGGATAAGTATACCTATCTTGTGATTTTACCTTGGGATGGAGAAACTCTAGATTTATTGCCATTTCACATTCATGGCTTCTTCCCCTCTCAATTCATGATCACACTATTACTTAGAAATCTTTGTGTAATCAGCTATTTTCTGAGATATTGGATATCCACAACTCACTCCCTGCCCTGGCCCAGAAGAGAACATTGGTTTGAGTGGGGAGAGTGGTCAAAGCTGAGATTCAGAGAAAAGAGAACGTGGTGCCCTATGTTTCTCTGGGAAGTGCATGTTTGCTTACATGTTCCAGGCTAAAAAGAAAGTGTGAGTCCCAAGTAACAAAGTATACCATCCATTCTATTTCATTCCTAAAAGTGAGGGGCATATTTAAAGTCATAAACGTAGTTAGAGCCACTACCAGGAAGATTTGCCTTCCTGGCAATAACACACTGGATAAACCAAAGCAACTCTTCCACTGAAGAAACTAAAAAAACAAAATAAAACAAAAAAACTAAAAAACTGGTCAAAATATTTTCAAAATTGGTAAATATGCAGAGATGAATAAATATGAATCTGTATGGTGAAGAGTTATGGGGTGAAGAGGGGAGTGTCTCAAAAAAGTCAGTTCCTTAGCTACAGTATCTTTATATTTGGCTTGCTAGCTGAGGCTGAATGGGAGGGCAGACAGAGCAGGGATTAGTTTGATAACCTCGTGGGGCTCAGAGACTGAAAATTAGAGTTCAGGCCTATGTAAAGGGAATTTGGGTGAACACTCCTCACTTTGAGTTGTAATCTTAAAGATCTGTACTGTAGAAGAAATGTGCAAAGAGTAAAAATATTGTCATAAGGACTATAGCTCAATTAAGAATTATTTTAAATCCCAAAGTGAAATTTGTTGACTGCTAGTATCAAGGCACCAGGCAGAAGCAAATGAAAATACTCTATGTTAAAAAAAAAAAAAACTTAGACTTCATATTATTTTTATAAACAATTTTGAAAAGACAATGCCTTGTGCAGAACCAAAAATAATCAGACACTTATGGAGACAAGATCACATTAATAGAACCAGTATAAGCAATAGATAATAAAAACAGACACATAGAAGGACTCAATATTGAAGTTATAGAACACAGGTATTAATCATAGTTCTAAATCTTGTGGGCAAGGTGACGACATTGCCATGAAACTAGGTTTATCCAATCCTTCCCCCAAACTAATAAATGAAGTGGGATAGCAAAAAAGAAACAAACAAAAAATCCAAAAAACATCTTCAACAAAAATATGTGACAATATTTTTCTAAAAATACCAGATTATGAGGTAAAGGGGCCAAAAAATATAAAATAATTATATACTACTATTTACCCCCAAAAGGAAGGTCCCACACTTTAATTGAAATACTCAACAGATAAATCTATGATACCAGTTGAAACTTAGGGAAGCTTTCAAGTTTTCAGCATTAGATTGGATAGCAGGGGACAGGAAAAAAGGCTGTCTGAGGAGACAACTGACATATTCAGGCTCTCAGAAATATTCTGATAAATGTGAAGTTTTACCCTGAGTAGAAATTTCCCGGGATATAATAGAAATTCACAGACCAGGAACTCTGGGACTGAAGGAGAGATATTTGGTTATTGGTGGGGGAGGGAATAAGAAGGGAAATATCTCTGTAAGTATGGGAGAGACGATCATCCTGAGAGATCCAGGTCTTGAGAACTGCAAGGTAATGAAAGAAAGCCCACCCTTGGGTACATCTGAAGGAAAGTAGATCAGTGTATCAGAGAGAATATCTGCACTGCCTTGATCATTACAGCATTACTCACAATAGGCAAGATATGGAAACAATCTAAGTGCCCTTCAACAAATGAATGAATAAAGATACATATTTTGGGGGCGCCTGGGTGGCACAGCGGTTAAGCGTCTGCCTTCAGCTCAGGGCGTGATCCCGGCTTTACGGGAT
>NW_023247084.1:449-1025 GCF_002007445.2 Ailuropoda melanoleuca | reverse complement strand
AAATCTAAATTGGTAAGGAAGAAGTTAAACTTTCACTATTTGCAGATGACATGATATTCTATACAGAAAACCCTAAAGACTCCACCAAAAAAACTATTAGAACTGATCAATAAATTCAGTAAAGTTGCAGGATACAAAATTAATATACAGAAATCAATTGCATTTCTATACATTGATAATGAAGTAGCAGAAAAAGAAATTCAAAAAACAATTCCATTCACAATTGTACTAAAAAGAATACGATACCTAGAAACAAACTTAACCAGGGAGGTGAAAGCCCTGTACTCTGAAAACTATGAAACATTGATAGAAATTGAAGACAACACAAACAAATTAAAAGCCATTCCATGCTCATGGACTGGAAAAACCAATACTGTTAAAATGCCCATATTACTCAAAGCAATCTACAGATTCATTGCTACCCTTATCAAAATGCCAACAGTATTTTCACACTACTAGAACAAATAATCCTAAAATTTGTATGGGGGCGCCTGGGTGGCACAGCGGTTAAGCGTCTGCCTCCGGCTCAGGGCGTGATCCCGGCGTTATGGGATCGAGCCCCACATCAGGCTCCTC
>NW_023247084.1:0-398 GCF_002007445.2 Ailuropoda melanoleuca | reverse complement strand
GCTTGTGTTCCCTCTCTCGCTGGCTGGCTCTATCTCTGTCAAATAAATAAATAAAATCTTTAAAAAAAAAAAAAAATAAAATAAAATAAAATTTGTATGGAACCACAAAAGACCCCAAACAGCCAAAGCAATCTTAAGAAAGAAGAACTAAACTGGATGTATCATAATTCCAGCTTTCAAGCCATACTACAAAGCCAAAATAACCAAAACACTATAGTACTACCACAAAAACAGACACACAGATCAATGGAACAGAATAGAGAGCCCAGAAATAAATCCACGCTTATATGATCAGTTAATCTATGACAAAGCAGGCAAGAACATACAATGGGGAAAAGGTAGTGTATTCAATAAATGGTGCTAAGAAAACTGAACAGCTACACGCAAAAAAAAAAAAA
>NW_023247083.1:0-2455 GCF_002007445.2 Ailuropoda melanoleuca | reverse complement strand
GGAAGCTCAGCCCTCCTGGGAAGAGTCACATGACTTGGCACTGGATCTGCTGGAGCCAGGAGTCCTGGGGGCTCAGCTCTGCTGCTCTCCTCTCTGCTCCCCTCGCCCTGCCCTTCTTGTCTCATCTCTCCCTCATCCATGTCTCTCTCTCTGCCTTTCTCCCTCCCTTCCTTAGTTGTCCACGCCAGGCATCAGCTCTGTGAGGTAGGGAGCCTTCGGAGGACCTCAGCCCCCGACCATCTGACAGCACCTTTGGGATGGGAGGCGTGTCCAAGGATTTGCAGACGTGTTTCAGAACCGTTGCAGCACATAACGAGGGATGATTGTGAGAAGGCAGAGAACTCCGCAGTCAGATGTCCTGCAGTCGAGTCCAGACCACAGCCATCTCTGAGCTCTCTGTCTTATGCTGGGCAAGGTCACTGGAAAGTGCTGGGAGGGTTTGGACCCAGCAGGCTGCTCGAGTCTCTGTGCTCTGCTCCTGTGGCTCTCTGTGCGTGGGATTTCCCTGCCCACCGACCGCCAGCTACTCCCGTCACACTGGACTGAACGTGGGCTCTCCGAAGCCTCAGCTGCCCTCCTAGCTGCGCCTAGCTCGATGCCCTCGCCTTCCTCCCGCTGCCTCTGGCCTGGCGCCCTCCCGCTCCCCACCCCCCACAGCTGACCCTTCAACACCTCCCTTTGTGCACTTGCTCCGCCCTCCCTCGAGGCTTCAGGCGCTCTGGAAACAAGGCCTGGTTTTGGTCATGTGTTTGTGCTTCGCTCTATCTATCCTGTATCCCCTGTGTCGGGTACCAGGCCTCGGACCTGTCAGAGTGACCCATTCTTGAGTCAATGACTACAAAAATATACACTATTCAATCAAATTAGCAGGGATTTCTGCTGGACTTGAGAGGTTGAAATAGGGGCAGGGAGGCAGCTATGCCAGCAGAGGGCAGAAGAAAAGCCACCCCTGGGAGCCCCGAGATGACTGTACGTGGGGGATGGGGGGCTGTGGAATCACTGCCTTTGCTGGAAAAGGCTGTGGCTCTGGGGAGGACGCTGGCTGGGGGGGAAGGGGGAGCAGGCCAAGGCCAGGGTTCAGTGGTGAGCACCACAAGTAAGGCTCTTTGGAGCAAAGTGTGTCACAGAGTACTGCACGAGAGCTGAGACCAGGTGGTGTCCCAGCAAATGTCACACAGACATTCACTCTGCAGGGAAGGAGTGGGTGGGCAGGGGGCCTGGCCAGTTAGGGACGAAGGAAGGGGAGCCAGCATATTAGTTCTGGGAATGACTCTGTAGGCACAGCCTTGTTTTGGTGTAACTTGTTACAGGCTGAACGTTGCGTCCTCAAATTCATATGTTGAGGTCCCAATCCTCAAAATGATGGTGTGAGGAGGTGGGACACGGGGAAGTGCTTAGGTCGCTGGGGTGGGGCCTCATGAATGGAGTTAGTGCCCCTATGAAAGTGCCCCCAGAGAGCTCTCTGGCCCCTTCCAGCGCATGAGGATCAGTGAGACAAAGGCCTGGAAGAGGGTCCTCACCAGAGCCCCACAAGGCTGGCACCCCAACCTTACACTCCCAGCCTCCCCGAGTGCTTAATAAGCCCCCCTCAGTGTGCAGCAGCCCCGGCTGACCACGACACGAGCATCACTCACTGTCTCCATCTGTGCTTGGGGCCCACGCGGTGTCTGCACTGCTCGGGCTCTGATGGGTTATATAGTGCGGAGAGAGAGCTTTGAATAAAATGCCCATCAGATTTCCCCTGCTGGAGAGGTGACTCAAGGCACCCTGTCAGAAGGCTCCAGCTGCCTCATCTGTGAAAGAGAATTTCTGGATTACACCAGCCATTCTCCTCGTCTTCGGGGCTAGCACGCTTTCAAATACTAGGATATTAGCAGGATGCTTGAAGCCGTGAAAAGGTAAACAACAGTCTAAAACTAAAGGAGAGTTTTAGAATCCTTGAGGCATTTTGAACAGTGACCACAGGGTTGCACTTTGGGTCAAGCCGTGTGCTGTCCCTGATGTGGCATTCTTTTAAAAAAAATTTTTTTTAGAGAGGGAGGGGTTTGGCGAGGGGCAGAGGGAGAGACTCTCAAGCAGACTCCCTGCTGAGCCTGGAGCCCGACATGGGGCTCGATCTCACCACCCTGAGATCACACCCTGAGCCGAAACCAGGAGTCGGACGCTTCACCGACTGAGCCCCCCAGGCGCCCCTGACGTGGCGTTCTCACGTCCCTGCAGGCTGGGCTGTCTGGGTGCTCTGTGAGATTTGGTTTTTTGTTGGCCCAAGCTGGCAGTTACTGTCTGCTCCTCCCCTAACCTGCAACAAGTGTTTCCTCTCTGACCCAAGCAGCAGGACCCATTCTCTAGCTTCTCTCTGACAGACTTGGCTGAAACAATTATTCTTTTTTTTAAAAAGATTTTATTTATTTATTTGACGGAGATAGAGACAGCCAGCGAGAGAGGGAACACAAGC
>NW_023247082.1:0-2455 GCF_002007445.2 Ailuropoda melanoleuca | reverse complement strand
GCCCGCCGGCCCCACCTCCCAGCCACCGCTCCGTCCCTCCCTCTCCCCCGCGCTCCCTCCCCTTCCCAAACCTCCTCCCCGCCAGTCTCCAGTCGCCGCCGCCACCGCTGCCGTGGCGGCCGCCGAGAAGGCACGTCTCCCCCGGCGGGCTGCCCCTCGCCGCCTCCCTGCCTCGGTCCCCGCCTGCGGTGCGGCATCCGGGCTTTGCTCCGGGGCCCTGGGGCCACCCTCTGCCCCGCTCTGGTCCTTCACGCCCTGCCCGCCTTCCCGCTCTGCTCCCTCGCTTCGTCTGAATTCGGAAGATCCGTTGGGGAAGTGGGGAGAGTGGCATGCTACGCCCGAAGTATTTATTCCGGGGAATCTTTCACGCTGGCCCCCATAACCGAGTGCAGGGTTCAAGGGGGATGACCATCCATCCGGACCTCACTGCTTCTCCTGGGCTTCCTGCTGCCCTGGGAGTACCTGTTGAAACCCGGAGGGATTCACCCCGCCCAGGGCTGCTTCGGCGGGCTGCGGATAATAGAGGCCGCTGGCGGAGGGGGAGGAGGGGGCGGGACTGACCCCCGACCAGATGCAAATTACTTGATTGCCAGAGGCCAGTGCTAGGTCCCCAAGCTCAGGACTTATCTTTTCATCTTTGTTCGGCTGCCACAGCCACACACCCCCTGCCCAGCCCCTGACACATGACTTCACTGAGACACTTAACCTCTGAACCTCCTCTGCGAAATAGTTCCCTACCCCTCCTGCTGCAGACAAAATGACCAAGCAAGGAGATCGAAGGCGACAGCCCAAGTGAAAGTCTTGGTAACCCCCCAGATGAGAGGGGCTCTGGATGCCCACTCCTCTTCCCTGGGGAGCTTTCTTTCCTCCCGCTCTGAAGCTTCTACCCCCTCTCCCACTCCGGGCAGGCAGTGCCTGATGGCCCTGGACTTTCACACACACAGGAGCTCCGCAGGGTGCCCCTTGGTCAACTGATTCCCACTAAAGAGTGAGTGACTGATAGGCTTTGAACCTATTCCAGTCTTGGGTATGAGGGTTGGGAATGTTGGGCCCCAGAGCAGAGTTTCCAGGGGCAGGAAATCGCTGCCTTTCCGTACCCACATTCCAGGAAAAGGATACATCCCTCTAAGGATTTCCGAGGATGTCTGGTCCTTTCTACCGGTTCACTGAGTCCCAGGAGTAAATTGCGGAGGGGCTGATAAGAGTAGAGGTGTGACTGGGGGAAATCAACCTGGTCTGCCTTTTCAAATAACCCCAGGTGAGTATTGCTTAACCCAAGGGAAGAAAATCTTGGGGAGCGCAATTTGTATAAAACAAGGACCAGGAAAATGCTAAACGGATTCAGCCTCCACATTCACTCTTCCTCTGCCAAAACAGGGCTGGGGGAGGCTGACCCTCTGCGCTGAGAAACCCCACAGGCCCTGCGTTTATGGAATGCTGTTGGAAGAGGCTGACCCTGTGGGCCTCCTTGGACGCGAGGCACCACATAAATTTGACGAGGGAAAAGGCTCACCCTCTAGTAAGGGTGCTGGGGCCTGGGAGGTGGAGGCCAGAGTCAGTGCGAGCAAGGGATGGAGTTTCTGAGGGTCTGCGGGATTGGCAGAAGCCGGCAGGGGGGCGTGGGGGAAGGGAGCACCACCGGTCCGGGGAAGGCAGAGCAGGCCAGTTGGACGACTCAGCGGCCCAGCTGGGAGGAGAGCTCCGGCTCCAAGTCAGAGTTTCCCAGACCTCGGCCATTCCCCTGCTTCCATCGAGAATCTGGGGACCAGATAAGGCTGTTTGCTTAATAGCTTTCTTTAAATCAACGCTTGTTTTGTTATTTTTTTTTTACTTAAATGTGCTTGTTTTTACAAAGAAATGTTATATCGTTCCCATAAATGGAAAACCAGCATCGCATTACTATAAATAGAAGGTCCCATAAAAATAAATACAATGAAAATAAAACAGTGTTATTAAATTCTAACAATGTGTATTTAACCACAATAAAAAAAATTTCCAGCAAAATACGGCTGCCTAAGGAGGGTGCCAAGCCCAAGGCCCCACTCTCTTGTAAAGGGAGATTAACAAGGGCTTGAAAGGTGTTAAAGACACGTTAGCAACAAGCTGAGACTCCAGTTGTGATCAAAAGGGTCAAAAGAGAACAGAAAGGGACACCCCCCACCTCCAGCTCCTCACAGGCCAGCAGGGAGACTGAAGGCCCATGGATGAGCTCCTTAAATCTCCTTGAAGACTTCTGATGCCCCAGGAAACGCAATTCTAAGTGGAGAGGCAAAAAGTACTTTTTTTATTATTATTATAGATTTCTTTTTTTTTTTTAAAGATTTTATTTATTTATTTGACAGAGAATGAGAACAGGCAGGGGAGAGGGAGAGGAAGAAACTGACTCCCCACTGAGCAGGGAGCCTGATGCAGGGCTCAATCCCAGGACCCTGAGATCATGACCTGAGCCAAAGGC
>NW_023247081.1:0-1239 GCF_002007445.2 Ailuropoda melanoleuca | reverse complement strand
ACACACACACACACACACACACACACACACACCCTGGAGAGAGAGAGATGAGAATATGCAGAGGGTTCAAAGAAGAACTCAAAAGTATATTATGGAGTGGGAACTTGCTAGAGTTGTGTCATTTCAACCATAAGCCCAAGAAAATAGTTTCATAGCCATTGTTAGTTTTCTTTACAAGAGGAAAGGCAGTTTTATCAAAAACCACTGAGTGGGTGGCAGAAAGAAGTCTCTGCATGGAGAGAGAGTAGAGCTGTCTTGAATGGGTGCCACGTAGGATACCAATGATAATTTGTGATAATACATAAAGAGAGCACCCTGTATTCATTTAACCCATTTCAATGAGATGTAAGCATTTTTCACACATTTTCACTTTTACAGCATTCTGGTGAGGCAGAGTGGGCAGATCTCATTTCTCCCTCTGCAGTTGAGCGATGGCTTTGAGAATATGTGGATCAGCGCCTGGTGATACAAGATTAGGTGCTTCTTGCTGAACCCCTTTAAAGTTACATTTTCTGATATGCTTCTCTTTCGATATTTTTCAGTGTCCAGTTTCACACTCCTTCCAGTCTGGCCTGGGGGGAGGGGGGAAGTCCTGGACTTTGAATCAATTAGATAGACGTGTCCTTTGATTTTAATCCTCCTTTTCCCTTAACTCCACTTTTGCCGACAGCTTTAGCATGACCTAGTAACCTTGAACCATCAGATTGGCATCAGGGGCCAGAAGAGATTTTATGAGGAAATGTGTGGTGCAACCACTCCATCTGGACCTGTATCTCCAAAACCAAGCCCTAGCCTCACTGACAGCTTAATGTGTCCTGAAGGATTGGGCTGAGGCAGCCATCACTGCTTTTGGTGTCAAGATGTGCCGGGTTTAACCCTTGGCTCTGATATTTAGTCTGAGTCTTTACTTCAGCATCTGTAAAATGAATGCAATATGGATACCCACCTCAAAGGATTATTTATTTAATTATTGATAAGGATGAATGAGAAAATACTAGCAAACATAGCTATGATGAGTAGCATGTTGTCATGACAAATCCATCCTGAACCAGGCAACTCACACCTCCATGATGTGTTTTAGCCTGGGACCCAGAACTTTGTTGTGCTTTCTTGGTTGAAGTCCCCAAAAGCCAACTTTCTTTGTTAAGTTCATGTTGGAACACCACAAAAGAACTTTTCTGAGTGTAGCTTTTATATAAAAAATGTATTATAGAACTTTTCTTAAGAAACTTTGCTTGG
>NW_023247080.1:0-2455 GCF_002007445.2 Ailuropoda melanoleuca | reverse complement strand
TTCCTCTCCCACTCCCCCTGCTTCTGTTCCCTCTCTCGCTGGCTGTCTCTCTCTCTGTCAAATAAATAAAGTAAAATCTTAAAATAAAATAAAATATTTTCCTGTCTTTTCTTCTTAATTTCTGTATTTTTGAATATGATATAAAATAGGGATTTTTTTTACAAATAAATAATAAATTGTCTCAAGACTAAATATTGAACAATGAATTTTTTCCCCTACTGATTTGTAGTAACACTTCCAAGAAACGACATGTGTCCATATATCTGAGAATTTGCTTCTTGAATTTCTGCTGTTCTCCTTTGCTCTATTTCTCTGTGCCTCTACTAAAATCTCAAGGGCCAATCACTACAATTGTATAAAAACCATGCTATACAGAAGGGTAATTTTTCCAGTGATGCCATTTTGGAGAAATATATTCAAGTGTGTTGATTATTATTATTAAATTAAAACACAATTAGTACTAAATGCATGATCCATAGAACAGACCAAGCACCTCCTTATTCCCTCCAGTTTCCTCATTTATATATTGTAAAGAGGAAATGAGACTCTCGGCTATAAGATCTCTTTCTCTAAATTCAGGCTTTGCAAAGAGTACATAGCATGCTTGAAGGTCACTGCTGATGAACAACTTGGAATCAGGCTATTAATATTCACGGAACATGCCTATGCTAAGTGACATGATTGTAAAATATTCTAGAAGCCAACCTTGTAGTACTTTCTGGTAGTGCTAAGTGTTTCCAATAAAACCCCATTAAAGATGGGAGATTAGTATCACTACTAGCCACTGTATATTTCATCTTGCTATAATTTTATCAAAAATGAATTTAATGTACATAAACCTTTCTGTCTTTGAGAATTGATCACATTTACTTCATTTAATTTTTTGCTAGTTAGAAGTTTTACACCTATTGTTGGATAAATTTGGTAGTTACAAATATGTTTCACTATGAACTTCAACAATTAAGCAGTTTCTACTGGCTTCTCCTTGAGAAAGCTGAACACTTAAATACACATTTACCTTCTCCCTCCCATTTCCTAGAATTTGTTGATGTAATCTGGAATTTGGGATTCAGATCAATATGTTTTTCATTATGTGTCTTCTTCAAAAACTGTTTCTTAAATATTGGCAATAATTATTTGCATAATTCTCAAATTTATTTTAAATTTTATATCTTCCTCTTCCTCAAGTTCTTTATTCTGATTTGGATGGCTCATACCCTCGAATAAAAATTTAAAACAAGATTTCTAGCAACTTCACCTCACCACAGAGCATATGCAAATGGGTATTGGGGAGTTCGTGGATTCCCCTTTAATGTAGACTCCTGGATCAATATGGAGATTCAGGCAAGATTGAAATTCTTCCCACAGTTACTGTTCCATCCCCTTCTCATCTCTGTTTCATCTTCTGAATGAGAAGATTTTCCTGAGAATGCAGGGACAAGAGAGAATCCATTTTGTCTTCTCTTTGGCTCCCCCTCTGCCTGTGATAAACAGTGACTGGCCTTGCTTCCCTCCTACTTTTTTTTTCCTGAGCTGCAGAATTTACTCAAAATGTCATGGTTTGGGCATGACTCAGTTTCCCTCAGAGGTAGTAAGGGTCATTCATATACTCAAGAAATGCCTGAAGTCATCATCAAACTGAATTGTGGGTGTTAGATTTGGATAGACCCAGCAGCAGTGCTTAGTAAATATTTGTTGAATAAATAATACATGAGTTCCAAGTAAAGTAGGGGCAGAAAGCTATACTGTCCTGGATTTTCCTACATGGAGAAAATGCTGGCTCATGAGAAATGCCTCCATTCATCATTGCCACTTCCCTTGTTGATAGGTTTCTGAGGAAAAATTCTTAGTGTTTCCTTAATTAATTTTATAGTGATTCTGTATCCAAAGGTTGCACTATTTTTTATTGAAATAAATTTTATTTAGCAAAATGTTGCTAATCAATGCAGATAACTTGTAATAAGAATCAATATGCACCTGTAATCACTCAAATATTTCTAAAATACCCAGAATGTGCTTTTAATTACTAAATGCAATGGCAAATGTTTGCAGAGTTCTCTTTGAAAGCATTAATATTTAACGTGTAGCATGGAATCTCTGGACATGCACTTTCTTTTCCAATTGGAGCTTCTGAGGCAGTGCAAAGCTGTCTTTCAAATATAGTGCCATTGCACTTAATTGAAGGCTATTGGAGAATACAATGGGGCTCAGAGTGGTATTTGTATAATTAGTTCTAAATGCATCTTGTTGATCGTGTGAGAGATTCAAAGGGAAAAGGAACAAGGCTTCAGCTATGGTATTAAAATGAACGCCAGCAGAATATTTCTGAACTCTCTTTCTGAGCCTATTCTCTGTTCTCAGAGATTATGTGAACAATATTCTTTTCTCCTAAGCAGCGCAGAATAAAATGAATGGAGGGAACAGTGCAAGACAGATGATTCTGGGGAATGCTCAT
>NW_023247079.1:0-2455 GCF_002007445.2 Ailuropoda melanoleuca | reverse complement strand
GGAGAGAGCAGCTAGGAGCTGGCTGTGAAGATGGGCAGAGGTAGGGTGAGACTGAGGAATGGCTAGGATGTGCTGTGACAACCAGTGTTAGATGGGCCCATGGGAGTTGAGCAGCTGTTAAGAGGAGGGGAGAGATGCGATTATTGGAGGAGAAGTCAAGGAATCACGAGGCTGGCTATCGGAAGATCACCCACTTGGATATTCAAAATCAGGAGATGCTTCTGAGAGTGGAAGTGAGCCTGAAGATAAACACCTTCTAGAAATGAAGGGGAAGGACCTAGGACTCCCTTAATTACTGCATTATGGAGGCACAGAATAAGACTAAAAACTGCTTTGGAGGTAGGGAGGAGGAGGAGAAACCGTCTGGAAGTAACCAGGAGGAGAGAAGTCATCCACCCCACCTGCACACCCGGGGGCAGCAGGGGGCCTATGACCAGCCAAGCTAGAGCGGGTTGCAGAGAACAGTGTCCTCAGGGACAGCAGGGTTTCTGTGATAGCAAGAAGGTGAAGGAAGCATCTATAGATGAGGGAGAGGATAGAAGGGATTTGCCTAAGGGGACCAAGTTTAGCAATACCAAACATCAAAACATGTCCAAGTCATGCTGACAACTACAAAATTGTCTATGATTCATTGTACATTCTGAGCCAAAATGTGCTTTATATCTAAAGCTGTAACAAAGTCAAAGCAATTCTTCCTACTTTCTAAGCAGATCACAGCCTGCACACGAATCTATAGGAACACCTCCATGTCCAGGCTGATACTGCTGCTGAAGACTGAACTATGGCCAAGGCTGGTGATCCAGAATCCCCTCTGAGTGGAACCAGAGGGCATGTTGGGAGCTGGGAGAGACCAGAGTTGAAAGTGACTCGCAATGGTTGGTTGGTCGGTTGGTTGGTTGGTTTTGTGGGGGGTGGGGGAGGCAGGCAGGGTAGGTAATCATGCCAATAAAGGAGACAGACAAAAAGGACAGACATAAAAGCTTCAGTAAACACAAGTTGAATTTAAGATGCCTGCTGGCTAACAAGTTGGAATACCCAGGAGCCATTGGAAAAAGGAGTTCTAGAACTCAGAAGAGCAGTGAGGCTGGAGGGAGAGATTTTGGTGTCATCCTATAGGTATGTGGAGGCTGAAGCGGGTAAGTGGGTGAAACTTGTCGGAAAGAATACATGGGGCAGTTTTTCTAGTCTGGGGCCCCAGAGCCGATGGCCTGGCGGGTTCACCGGGCAGTGGCCGTGCTTGCTACTAAAATGGGGGACACCATGCTGAGCCGAACTGAATCCTGAGGAGAAAGGAAAAATCAGGAATGTTGTCTGCAGTGTTGAATCGTGTCTCTCCCAAAGTTATGTCTACCTGGAGCCTCAGAATATGACCTTATTTGAAAATAGGGTCTTTGCAGTTATAATAAATCAAGATGTATTATATCCTGAGAGAGGGCCCTGAATCCAGTGACTGGTATCTTGATTGAATATAACAGGCCACTAAGGCTACCACTGAGCAAGTCTCTTCCTGTAGTAAGGTGCAAGGGTTAAGGCTGGGTCCTTGGAATATGTGCAGCTTGGCCCCAAAAAAGTTCACAGTCCCAGGGCACCGGGGTGGCTCAGTTGGTTAAGTGTCTCGGTTCGGCTCAGGTCATGATCTCAGGGTCCTGGGACCAAGCCCTGTGTCGGGCTCCCTGCCCAGTGGGGAGTCTGCTCTTCCCTCTCCCTCTGCCTGCCGCTCCCCCTGCTTGTGGTCTCTCACTCGCTCACACACACACACTCTCTCTCTCAAATAAATAAAGTCTTAAAAAAGAAAAAGTTCATGGTCCCACCAGTAAGGACGTGCATAAGGCTCGTCTGCTGAATGGCTGCCAAACTCCATTTTAAAACTCCTTGACCTAAGTAACCCATTTCATCTGTTACTGGCATCGACCTCACTTCAAGTCTTGACCTACAGAATTGCACATATTTGAAATTCGTTTCAAGTAACCTCTACTCCCCATGTGGGGCTCGGACTCAGGAGCCCAAGATCAAGAGTCGCACGCCCTTCGGACTGAGCCAGCGCGCACTTGGGAGGCGGGGGAGGAAGAAAAGCACGTGCCTTGCCGGGGTGGGGCACCCTTTAACGAGAGATGCCTGGGAGCCTCGCTTGCAGCAGAGCCCAGGACCCCATCCGGCAGCCAGTCCACATGGGAACTGATCGTCATGCATTTTAGTGACCACTTCATTGCAATTTTCAGGAGGTGGGTCTCTTCTGCCCTTGAGGTGATAGAAGGTGGTTGGGATGGCCCTAGCTCCTCAGACCTGGAGGACCCCGGCTGCCCAAGGATGGCCAACAGGGTGTGTGCTGTGCATGCACGGGACACACAGGCCGGGGTAGCCAGGGCCCTGGCCCGGGGCAAGGGTTGGAGCAGGTTATGGGAAGTACTTGGCATGTGTCTAATTACAAGCCTTAACCTACACAAGTGCACATATG
>NW_023247078.1:0-2454 GCF_002007445.2 Ailuropoda melanoleuca | reverse complement strand
CCATAACGCCGAGATCACGCCCTGAGCCGAAGGCAGACGCTTAACCGCTGTGCCACCCAGGCGCCCCGATGAGTTTTTTTCTAGCCTGAGTAATGCCACTGTTGGAGAAGCAAGTTAAGGAAAATTGAATTTGTATGTGTAATATTTTAATGCTACCAGTAGAGAACTCCGGCAAACAGTTAGAAATCAGACAATTCAACTCTAGCTGGCTTGAATTTTGAAGGAGTGGCCCAACTTATAGTGATTTTATTCCATTTCCTTTGTTCTGCCAATGGAGAAATAGGCAAGGGAAAGTTAATAGGGTCACCTAGATAGTGTGTATCTTAGATGGCTGTACTGCAGTTAGAGAGGCTGGGTCCTTTGATTGAGCTGTTCCTTCTGTTCACCAGGGCTTGCTCTGTTATGTAATTAAGAAATGAAACATGCCTTACAGACAACTTATAATGTTGGTAATACTTTTAGTTCATTGATGTATGTTTAACCATTCATTAATTGTTTCGGAACTATTTGTTCATTGTTTCTGAAAAATACCATTACTTTTGAGTGGATGTAGTCATTCATGCGTTGTAGTAGACAAATTTTAATTGTTTACTGAAGTGGCTGTACTTCTGGAATAAGATTGTCTTGCTGTTCCATACTGCTCTGTGGGGCAGAATCTCTAAATCTGTGGTTAATTCTAGTATTTTAGGAATTGATTTTTACTTAATTTGGCAGGATCCAATAATATAATAATAGTAATGATAGTAATAGAACCTGACATGTATCCTAGGGCTTACCTCATTTTTTCCCATCTTTCTGTCTTGACTGGCTAATGTCTACTATATTACCAATTGTAGTTTCATATGTTTCGTCCAGCTTTTTGTTGCTGTTGTTCCAGGTAAATGCTAAATCTAGTTCCTGTCACTCCATCTTGACCAAAAGCAGAAGTCTGATTTTATATGTATTTTGCAAAAGTCTGACTCTTATTACAGAATTAGAATATTTGTGGATTCCTGTCTCTTTTTTGTTTTCTTTAAATAAATTGTTTTATAAAGTGACAAGAGCAGTAAAAAATAAACCCATCTGACACAAGGGTTTAGAAGCCAACTTGTTTAAAGACTTTTATATCGTTGCATGTGGCAATTAGTATTTTGATTATGAGAAATTCCCATATTTTGCCCTTTTCTCCCCCTGCATCTTTTTTTTTGGGGGGGGGGTCTAAGTCTGATTATCCTGGGTTTTTTTCCTTTTCTGTAACAATGAAACTATAATAATTCTCTGCCTGCTGCTCTTCCTGCGGTGCTGTCTCTCTCTCTCTCAGAAATAAATAAAATCTTTAAAAATTTTAAAAAAATAAATTCTGACGTCAATAACATAGTATGTAGGTTGGGAGTAAAAGTGTAGTTTGTTTGCAATTGCTGATGAGATATTAATATTCAAAATATATAAGGAATTCCTACAACCCAGTAGCAAAAAAAAAAAAAAACCCCAATTTGAAAATGGGTAAAGGAACTGAACAGACATTTCTCCTAAGTACACACACATCTATTAGGATGGCTAGTATCGGGGCTGTAGGAGAAGATGGCGGTCTCCACAGGAGTTAAAGTTCTTCGTGATTTTCACTTGTTGGAAGAACTTGAAGGACAAAAGGTAGTAGGTGACGGTACTGTCATTTATGCATAAACCTGGAGTACTCAAAATAGAATTCAGGTTTACAAAATGAAAGCATGGAAAGAAGAGTCATACTGTGGAAGCATGTGTGTTTCGAAAAAGTAAAAAATCTCAAGAAGGAAAAACAAATGACGTGCTTTATCCATCTTGCTTAGTAGTGAAAGAGCTTCAGGTGAAACTGTCTGAAGTAGCAGGTACAATGAATATTGTCACAAAGTGTGTTAATTTTTGAAGTGGTGTAGTATCAGAAATATGTTCAGGATTGTTTTTTTTATTTTTTTAATTTTATTTATAATAAAAAAATGTTGTGGGGGAGGTTGATGAATTTCTGTTAAAAGCCGTTCCTGTGTGTTACATGTAACAGACATGGCAAATATTTGTTTATAGTCTTTGACAAACCGTGCATTTAAGTGCGTCAACATGATTAAGTATAATGAACAAAAAGGAAATAGGTATATGGATATGTAATTTTGAGATTAAAGTTAGTCTTAAAATGTAAGTAAAATGTGGAACGTGTCCTCAAAAAAAAAAGAATGGCTAATATCAAAAAATAAAGATAACAAATCTTGACAAGGATGTGGAGAAAAGAAGGGTCCTTGTACACTGACGATGGGGACATATTGGAGCAGCCATCAATGGAAAACAGATGGAAGTTACTCTAAAAATTAAAGTAGACTACCATATGTCCAACCATCTTGCTTCTGTCCATAAATCCAAAATATCTTTTTTTTTATTAAAGATTTTATTTATTTATTTGACAGAGAGACAGCCAGCGAGAGAGGGAACACAAGCAGTGGGAGTGGG
>NW_023247077.1:0-2454 GCF_002007445.2 Ailuropoda melanoleuca | reverse complement strand
ATGAATCATTGAACTTTACATCAAAAACTAGGGATGTACTGTATGGTGACTAACATAATATAATAAAAAAACATTAAAAAATAAAAAAATAAATAAAGCTATTATTATCAGATCTTGACAATTGAGGAATATATATATATAAATGCTTACCATTAACATCTCAGCTAGGTCCTGGACACCACTAATATGAAACAAATATACACAGCTAGTCACCCAAACTTACAGGCCACTGGGAGAGACTGGTGGATATAAACATTTGCAATACAGCCTGATATGTGTTCTAGCTGATGTATGCATAAGGGCAGTGGAAGTTTAGAGGAAAGGAGGGAAAGCACAGTAGACTGTAAAGGGGTGGGGGCTAGGGATAGGGGGAGAGATAGAAGGTTAGGGGCCCCCAAGAATGCTTTCCAATACATCTGGAACTAGAACTAGGAGTTCATTCATGGTGAAGTCTCTCTCCATCTGGTGATCTTTGTCCCTCTCCCCTGCACAGCCTGAGCACAGGGTTTGATAAGAGGAAGAGAGATAAAAGGTCAGGTTGGCATTCAGAAGCTGAGAGGAAAGGAAGAGAAGAGAACTTTGGGATCCCTTAGTCTGTCTGATCCACCATTTCACAGGATGAAACTGAGGCACAGAAGATTCAAAGGAAAAGCATGCCGGGTGTACACTCTGTACTTGTGCACCAACCACAACAGCAGAGCTGGAAAAGATGTTGGAAACCATTTAGCTGGGCCCCTCATGCTGCTTTGTCAAGATGAGGAAGGTCAAGGGAACTGCTCCCAGCACACAACTAGTGAATGAAAGAGTAGGGCCAGGCTTCCCAATATGCAGACCAGGTTGCTGTGCCCCTCTGGTTCTCTCATCACTCTAGTGTTTAGAGGAAATCCACCAACAAAAAGGAAGACTACAAAGCAGAATTTCCTATGGGGAGACTTAAGAATGGACACAAGAAAAAATATATCTTATGTTTAGCAAAATTCCATTTGGTCTGAGCATTATTTTAAGAGTCTCATGATATAATTAAGGTTAACAAGGGGGAAATATGAGGTGAAACCTTAATTGATAAATTTTAAGTTTCACTAAACCAAAAAGACTCTTCCTAAGGGACAATTAGAGCCATTGTGACAGCACACAACAACGGGGTCCTCCTTTTTCATAAAGCAAACTCCATTCATGCTGCTATAGCACACTTATTATCCTGCATTTTGATTACTTGTTTATGTGTCTGACTTCCCCATAAACTGGGAGCTTTCCCAAGATAAATACTGGGTCTCATTTACCTTGCTCTTCTTCAGTGCTTGCTAGGTGACTGGCATATAGTTGATGTTCAATAATGAGGATCTAAATCAGGAGTCAGCAAACCAAGGTCTGCCACCTGGTTTTGTAAAATTTTATTAGAACACAGTCACACTCATTCTTTTATTTATTTTCTGTGGTTGCTTTTTTTTTCTGCAATAGCAGAATGAGTAGTTTCAATTGAAACTGCATGGCCCTCAAATATCTAAAATATTTATTATCTGGTCCTTTACAAAGAATGTTTGCTGACCTCTGCTCTAAGTAATGTTTTGCATGTATAGTCCTCTATAGTTTAATACTTTTACATTCCTATAGAGTGGCGTCTACGAGTCCATTTTAGAGATAGTCACAAGGGGACTCAGGAGAGCAAACTGCTTTGTATCACTCAGTATTCCACAAACAGGTAAGATTTAGCAATAGAAACAGGTTTCATTTATCTAGTCAAAAGCTCCTGGGCCCATAGGCAATGAATGGCAGGGCTAGGATGAGAACACTGGGCATCTAGTGTCAAGTCCAATACCCGCTGTCCTGCATCTGACTCCTTCCTTAGGAGCCTTAAGTAGGATAATGAAAGAAGATTCATTGCTAATTTCTATCTATGTAACATTCATTGCATGACACAAGAATTGTTTAGGTCTACAGACACTTATTCCCAAGTTCACTTGAAATCTGAACACAGTTCTCCTAAATATCAAACAATCTTGCAATCAGCTTTCTGTGCCATATAGGCACTATGAGTGTTAAATGAGATAATGCCTAACACAATAAGGGTGATAATGAGTAATATGTCTTTAGCACTTACTTTAAACCAAGCACTGGGTTAAGCACTATATTTATATGTATCATCTCACTAATCTTCATCACATGGCTACATAGTATAATGATCTACATTTTAAATGCAGAAAAGAAGGCTCAGAGAAGAGATAGCTTACCCAAGGTCACAGTTACAGCCAGGATTTGAACCAGGTGCATTTGATGACAGAGCCTGTGTTCTTTAATCACCAGCCACACTGCCCCTCCAAGTATAACAATGTCTGGCATATCATACCACTCAATTAGCAATTCTTAGATTATGTTTTACTTTCTATTTTTTTAATGTTTTTTTTATTATATTATGTTAGTCACCATACAGCACATCCCTGGTTTCTGATGTAAAGT
>NW_023247076.1:0-2453 GCF_002007445.2 Ailuropoda melanoleuca | reverse complement strand
CCCCTTTTTTTTTTTTTTTTTTTTTTTTTAAGATTTTATTTATTTATTTATTTATTAGGAAGAGAGACAGAGACCGAGCATGAGCAGGGAGGATGATGCAGAGGGAGAGGGAGAAGCAAACTCCCCCATCGAGCAGAGAGCCTGATGCGGGGTTTGATCCCAGGACCCTGGGATCATGACCTGAGCCAAAGGCAGGCACTTAACTGACTGAGCCACCCAGGAACCCCTGTTCTTTTTTAAAATAAAACATTTACTGCTATAGATTTTCCTCCAAGCACTGCTTTAATCAAATTCCAAAAGTTTGGTATGTTGTGTTTTCATTCTTATTTATCCCAAATTATTTTCCAATTTCTCTTTTGATTTTTTCCTTGACCTTTGGTTACTTGGGAATATGGTCCTTGATTTCCATATATTTGTGAATATCTTAAATTTTCCTCGGTTTTTTTAATACTTTTATTCCACATGGTTAGAGAACATACTTCGTATGATGTTGATCCTTATAAATTTATTGAAACTTTTTTATGGCTTAACGTAAGATTAATCTCAGAAAATGGTCTCTGTGCACTTGAGAAGAATGTATATTCTGTTGTTCAGCGTAATGTTCTATAAATGTCTGTTAGACCTAGTTGGTTTTATACTGCTCAGGACTTCTATTTTATTATTGACCTTTTGTTGAGTTATCCATTATTAAGAGTAAGGTTTTGAAGTCTCCAATTATTGTCACTTAGTTGTCTGTTTCTCCCTTTAATTCTTTCAGTTTTTGTTTCATGTATTTTGGGGCTTTTTGTTAAGTGCAGATATGTTTATAATTGTTTGATTCTTTTATTATGATGAAATGTCACACTTTTTCTCTAGTAATTTTTTTTGTTTTAAAGTCTATTTTGTTTGTTTGATTGGCAGTCCATTTTTCTTCTGATTGCTTTTCCATGGTATATTACTTTTATCAAATTTGAGAAGTTCTCAGCCATTATTTCTTCAAATAATCTTTCTTTTCCTTTCTCACCTCTCCTTCTGGGACTCCCATTACATGCCTGTTGTTACATGTGATGGTGTCCCACAGGTATCTGAGTCTCTGTTCATTTTTCTTCATTCTTTTTCTTTCTGTAACTCAGACTGGTTAATCTCAGGTGACTTATCTTCAAGTCATTGATTCTTCCACCTGCTCAAATCTCTTCTTGTAGCCTTTCAGTGAATTTTATATTTCAGTTGTTGTACATTTCAAGTCAAGAATTTCTATTTGATTCTTATCTATAAATTCTCTGTTTAATGACATTTACTTTTGTGGAGACAGTTTTTCCATACTTATTTCTTTAGATTTGGGTTTTTAGTTCCTGCACATATTTAAAATAGTTGATTTAAGTGGATTGACTGGAGAGAGTTCCATCTTCTTGGCCACACTCACATGGAGTGAAGATTTCACCACATTGAACTTGGGGGAATGAGGGATGAGAGCAAATTGTGGCTCAAATGCCAGACTTAGCTCTGAGATTTAGTAGTTTTCTTGAATAAATGTTTATTCACTGATGTATGCTTTTTAATGATTTTTTTTTTTTAGATAGTTTTCACCAGCTAAATATTTGTTTCACTGGGGAGAGAGTCCTCAAACCACCATTCCAGAAGTTCTACTTCTGATGACTCAATTAATTTTAATAGTATACTTTACAATGTATAGTTTCATATAATGCTTCTTAACTGTTGGTATGTGTCGGGCTCTTGGAATGTCTGTCCAAGTGTCAGATTCAGGACATACTTGCAAATCTATTTAACTCTTGAATTTGTCTACTCTTATATGGCAGATGTGTGACTAGAGCTTCTTCAAAAGTAGAAATCGTTTAATTTGGGATACTGAGTTTGGGCAGCCTCTCCTTGAGATGCCCTGGTTTTTTTCTTTTCTTTTCTTTTTTTTTTGCCCACTTAGAAAACCATTAAAGTCGGGCTGTGATTAGTGATTCATCACAAAAGCACTTCTCCTGAAGTTTCTTTAGCTGTTAGTAGGCTGTTAAAAATAAGTCAATGAATAGAGTAGGGAGAAAGTGAGGTATTCTCTCTATTGTGAATTTTTAATTAGGTAAAAAACAAAGTTTTCTGCCTTTCCTGAGTTGTACACTTTTACTTTCAATGTAGTTGTTTATAAGCTATGCTTTTAAGAAAAATGATGGATAAAGTATTCTGTAGTTTTTAAAGTATTTTGTTTGATTTTTGTGTAATGGATTATGTCTTGCTTACCTGAAAGGGAGGCTGGGACAGAATATTAGACCTTAAAATAAGGAAGATAACCTGGTGAATTTACCAGAAATGTAACCAAAATATTCAAGCAATAATATTGTAGTTGAAAAATTAAGGTTTTTATTTGCAAGAATTTGCCCTTTAAAATAACTTTTTGAGGGGCACCTGGGTGGCTCAGTTGGTTAAGTGTCTGCCTTTGGCTCAGGTCATGATCTCAGGGTCCTGGG
>NW_023247075.1:0-2453 GCF_002007445.2 Ailuropoda melanoleuca | reverse complement strand
TGCTACTCACCTGGGCTCCCTGCTGGCTGCCCTGGAGATGCAGGGGCTCTGCTTTTTAATCTACCCTAGCCCGGATACTACAGTGAGGGAAGGAAGACACCTGGCTCTCTGCCTCTCTCCCTTGATGTTTCACAGACACTCAAAAAAAATGTTTTTCAAGTAATGCAGGTATGCACACTTTAATAATGTTTGCTACGAAGTTTTGACAAGAAAATAACAAAAACCTAAAGACTACAATTAAAATGATCCATAGTATTAACAATTAAAGATAACCACATTTGCTATTTCAACAGATTTCCCTCTAATCTCTCTCATCAGTGGATGTTAATGTTTTCATATATTTATGCATCTTTTACAGCATTTGGATCATAATATAAATAACTTTGCTTCTGACCCTCTTAATTTAAATCATATTAGGAACATTTTCGGTGTTTAGTATCTTTCAAAACATTTTCAAACATTATGTAATAGTCTATTCTAAAGAAAGGTGATTTAACGATTTCCCCAATATTGGACATTTAGGATGTATTTCAGATTTGTATTATAGATAAGGTTGTAACAGACATCTTTTCACATAACTATTTGACCAGTTTCCTTAGTACAGATTAGGAGTGGGACTATTGGATCAAAGTGTTTTCTTTTATGTCTTACAAACTTGCTTTCCAAAAAGTTTTTACCAATTAACATACTTAAATACTGGAGGAAATTCTCATTTCCCTGCGGTATCACAAGCCTTAAGTTTTGTTTTATTTACTTTACTATCTACTACTCATTTGGCAGTGCTGTTTAATTTTTTATTTCTTTGAATCTAGTCAGTTTGGATTGATATTTCAAGAACTCATTGACAATTTTCTAAAATTTTATTCATAACCCATTTGTATGTTTTCTATACACATGCATATGTATATCTTATACACACACATATTGTCAACTATTGCAAATACATTTTCCAAGTTGCTTATGACTTTTTAGTGCACCCAACATTCGTATTCTATACATATACAAATTTATTAATATTTTCCTTTGTGATATCATCAGATGCTTTTATACTTTGAAGTACTTTCCACTCAAACTTAAATACCCACCTATGTTGTCTTCAAGTTATTTTATATGTAATCTGCCTAAAATACATTTCGGTGCATTTTGTAAGATAAGGATATAACTTGAGGGTTTTATTTCCCTTCAACTGATAATTTTCTTAGTACCCATCCCCATCCCCATGATATTTTAAGTACAATAAAAGGTATATTTTCAAACCTGTTCCAGGGCCACCTTGTCCATTGAGATGTTTATGTATTTAAATTCTTTCCAGTAAATGAGCTATCAAAGCATTTTTCTATTTCATCATCTCTAGGACTGAAAGACTTCTGCTCTCAGGGTGAGAGACAAAATATCCTATTATTAAGGACTGGGCTGAGTTGTAGTGCTGATTTTAGGTATGATAAGACAGCTGCTAAAACTAGCTGGGTCTCAGGATTGGCCTTGATGGCCAAAGGGCTGAAATTGAATTCATAGGAGTTGAGATTAGGGCAGAAGATTCCACCTTAAGGCAACAGGGAAAGGCAAGAGTCAAAGGGGTTAATCAAATAAAAATTTGCAGGAGAAAGTCAAGACCCAGGCACTGACAAGAGCACTTATAAATTAAAGTTTGAAGAGACCAGACCAGGCTTGAGCTCATCCTCACAGAACCAGATGAAGACAGGAGCCAAAGCATCTCCAAGAGAGGAAGATAGAATACGAACATGTGGAGGGATGGCGCGGGGGGCTCACCTCCTGAGCTGGCACAGGCACGATGCATGGACGGACAGAGTGGGTCAAGGCCAAGAGGCACGAATTCATTTGGGGGCCTTCACTCTGTATTTCCCTGAACAGACACGCGATCAATGTATTAGAGAGAACTGACTCGGGTCATTTAAAATCCCTTATTTTTCTTTGGTACGAAGATTGAGTTTTGACTGAAATAAACAGAGGGGATGCTTGCCGCAGTTCACCTTCTCCCTGCGCAGTGCTAGAATCAATCCAGCGGGAAAGCAAGAACAGTGAAGCAGCTCGTTCACCCAGCTCGTTCACTGCTAGTATTGCAAACAGGAGGGTTTCCAGTGGGGGGAACAGGTCAATTTGATGATGCCAGGTTGTCAAAAGAAAGAATACTTGCCCTTTCCAAGGTACGGGAAGGAAAAGGCTGTGGCATAATGGTGGAAAAACTTGTCAGCTTTCTACTGCAGTTTTGATGGGCCATCTGCATGACACACAATTAACTAGTCCCCCCATTGCCACCACATTGAATGGTCCACACAGGGCATCCCTGGGAGCGTGTGGGAGGTAATGTGCTGTGGCTGGAAACATAGCCTCTAGAGTGAGCTGATCAAAGCTTGAGTCTTACCACACCAATAACTCGTTGTGTGATCTTTGTTTTTTCAGATTTATTTATTTATTTATTTATTTATTTATTT
>NW_023247074.1:0-2451 GCF_002007445.2 Ailuropoda melanoleuca | reverse complement strand
GGATGGTGGAAGGCATGGGGTGGGGGAGGCTGGAGAGGGGAGGATTAGGACCAATGTCAAGTAAATCATTTCCCCCCTCCTGGTAAAACACATTTCCACGGCTAGCCCAGCTTTCTAAAACAAGTCCTGTCCAGCTCACTTAGCGGATAGCGCTAGGGCTCTGGGATGTTGAGGGATTCTTTTGGCTGGCTGCCTGCATGCCTAATTTCCGTGATTACACCACATCGTCATCCAGAAAGTGCCCTCTGCAGAACGACTAAACTCGTATCAGGTGTCTCTCCTCCGCCCCTTTCCCTGCATCCACCACCCTCCACAAAGGCCCTGTCTGAAACCCATGACACCTGAGTGCTTGCTCTTGGTAATGGATCACACAACTTCTGAAGCTCAATTTCCTTTGCTCGGCACTGTGTCACCTCAACCACATGGATCAGTATGAAGCCAGGTAATGCTCATAGCAGCTTGCGGGCTGCCTTGCCCTCCCTCCCTCCCTTCGCTTCTCTCTCTCCTTCCCTCTCTCTCTCTCTCTTTCTCACACACACACACACAGACAAGTGCACACACAAAATACTCAGAACATTAAAGAAAGCTGTTAAGCTAATCTGGTACATCTAAATGGGCAATATATATTGAATCCATGCTCCATTGATCATAATTATTGCAGTGCCCTTTATCAAGCAGCCATCTTAAACCATTATTTAGAGATCATTTTGCTTTCCATTACTGTCACTATATTGCAAAATTCGCTGGGAATTGGATGCTGGGTGATAGAGGGGTGTGCACCAGTATTAGCTGGGAATCCGCCCATGCCATCCAGGAGCGTTTCCAAACGGAGAGACTTAGCACCACAGTCAGTGAACTTTTGAAGAGCCCCCCGTCCTCTTTATGGAGGAAAAATAAATCCTCCACCCGGGTCTGATTTTCCTCCTTGGCTCTGCAAACAATATCACCATTATTCTTGCCTCACGATAATCCCCAGTAAGACGCTCAACATGTAAAGCCCCCGACTCGCACTGGGCATTCTGCAGATGAAGTGTGACTGCTGCTAAGTGCCAGAACAAAGGCATCTGGCCTGCGGGAAGGAAAACAAGGGCGCCTTCTCTGGAATGCCCCAGCCCCCTCGATGGGAATATGCCAGCACCGTGGCTCCCATTCTTCCCCATCCGAAGGATGCGCATGGTAGACGAGCTGCACCATCTCCTCCCAAGCCCTGGTCCTACATCAGCACCATCTCTTCCCCATCCACCCCTCGCTGGAAACACTCCGCGGAGAACGAGGCACCTCGGGGTTCTCCGCACCTCGGAGTTCTCCGCGTGATGAGCAGAGGGTGGCTGAACCCCGTGGTAAAGCCCATCAGCTCCTTCTGAAGGGCCGGGTGCGAATCCAGACTCCACCGTCTGCGCCCTGCAGAGCCTCAGGCAATCCATTCACCCTCTGTCGGGCGCCCGTGCCGCCTCTGCGGAAGTAGGAATTACTCTGATTATAAACCCCTACCTTGTAGGGACTCCCAGAGGACGGGTTCGGATCTGGGTGCAGAGCGAGTTCTCGGTACCAGGTAGCAGTCGTTACTGTGATCCAGGGCAGTGGTTCCGAAATGTTAGCACGCATCACAATCACCTGGAGGGCTTCCGAAAACAGACTGCTAGCCCCACCCCCTGGAGTTTCCAATTCAGCAGGTCTGGGGTGGGGTGAGAATTGGCGTTTCTAGAAAGTTCCCAGGTGATGTTGCGGGTCTGCAGACCACATTTGGAAAGCCCCTGCTCCACGGAGCGGAAGCTATGAAATTTCGACGGTGCACACGCCCCTCTCCAGTCAGGGACTCTTTGGAACGAGCTGACTTTACTCCTCTCTGCGTCCGTGTGCCTCCAGTGAGAACCAGTAAAGGACGCAGACCTAACTAAGACTGTCCTATTGTCAAAGAAAAAGCCAAAGATTTGGGGTCAGACTGACCTCAGTCTGCCTCCCGGCTCCACCACCTACTCGCTGTGTGACTTGAAAGGACTTTCTTAACTTCTCTGAGCTTGTTTTCTCATCTGTAGTCTGGGATGATAGTTCCTACCTCTCCAGCTATTACAGAAACAAAACGATATGGCCTGTAGAAAACACAGATACAATTGCTGATATTTAATAGATGATAAATGGACATTATTAATAACAATAGCTGACCATGCTTTGCCTATAAAAATGGCAGTTTCATATGGATCAACCTAATAATTACAGGAACGATAATAGTAGTAATATCCCTGAGCAAACTTGAGCCGCCCCCGCTTGGTAAAGTAACTAGCTAACAGCACGCCCTGCGGGGACGCTGAGAACATCCCTCCGTTCAATGGCATCATCACTTTAGCCACCGTGGTTACCAACACAGATGCCTGATTTACACCCCCCAACACACAAACACACACACACGGTTTTAGGTTTTGTTGTTTTGTTTTGTTTTGTTTTGTTTTGTTT
>NW_023247073.1:0-2451 GCF_002007445.2 Ailuropoda melanoleuca | reverse complement strand
ACTTTACATCAGAAACCAGGGATGTACTGTATGGTGACTAACATAATATAATAAAAAAATTATTAAAAAAACAAAAACAAAAACGTTACCCTTCTTATCAACTCCAGGAATACAACCACAATTCTGAATTATTATAAGACGCTTCCTCAGCTTTCTCCTTCATACTTGCCTCTGCCCATCTTTTGTATTTTATGGTCAGGTTAATTTTCTTATGTCAGTGATTTACACAAAGGAAGTGGTGAAAAAATATTTGTTGAATGAATGAAGAAAAGGGAGGAAAGATGGGTGAGTAAACACATATTTATGAAATGTTTAGGATTATCACTTCTATACTCTAAAACCAGTGCTTCCCAAATAAAAACCCAACTTCCAAAAGACCTTTACAATGTCACTGCTACCCATGGTTCCCTATTTATCTCCCATCTGTTTGCCTAAGAGCATTCCACTGAAAACAGTTCACTCTTGTCCATCTCAAGTTTCTGTCTACTGTCCTTCTAACCCTTCTATATTTGAACGGCTTCTTTGTTCCTGTCTATCCAGATTCTGACCCACTCTTTCAACAGTCTCCTCTATAAACATGCCAAACATCAGGGTGTCCAGATATCTTCTGTCCCCTATCAGCAAGAGCAGGTAATGTCTGTATGAGTTACTGGACAATACTCATATTGTCTCATTGAAAGGCTTTTTGCATGCTTATGAGTGGTCTGTATAACTACAGAGTGAACCCCTTGAGGGGCCCTCATGCTCACTTTTCTCACCTCGCTTGTATACAGTACCTTATACTAAAAGAAAGACATTTGGTGCTCATTCGGTGGCTGAAAGAAGAATCTTGTTTTTTAAAGTATTGCTGTTTATATTTTTTTAACATTACACAAATCAAGGAATGTACAGGTCGTTTTAATCACATGATTGAGGACCAACAACCTGTGGTTAGAAATACTCTGATTTAAAACTTTCATTTGTAGAAATGAATCGTCAGGTTTAAAAAAAATTTTACCGTGAAAAAAACCACATAACACAAAATCTAGCATCTTGGCCATATAGTAGAAGAGGGATTTTTACAGCATAGCTTGCCCATTAGATAGGCACTACCTGTATTAATGCTGCAACTCATCTTGCTAAAAATTTAAAACTACGGTAATTAAAACACCGCACGTACATCTGTCTAGATTCTAGTTTTTAAATTACCCAAATCAGGTCAAAGCAGCAAAGCTAGGAGATTTGCAGCTGGGAGCTATAAATAAAACAGTGTAATACAACTTTCAAAGGGTATACAGAGAAACTTTAATGTGAATATGCCCTAATGGTTTCCTTCCCTTGTTCTTTTTTCAATTTAATTTTTCAATAGAAAATTAATTCATATGGTTCGAAATTTCAAAATTATTAAAGTTTTCAGTCAAGTGTCTCTCCTTCCTACTTGTGGCCCCTGCATCCACCCAGTTCCCCAATGTCTACCAACCAGGAAATTGCTAGGATAATTTATGCCCCTCTCCAGAGTTTCCTTTTACCTAGAAAAGCAAACATGAATTTACATTCTTATTTTCTCATACTTTTAGATGAAAGGCAGCATACTATCAGCTACTTTTTCCACTAAGTAATTACATATCATGATGCACTTTTCACATATTAGTATACAGAACACTACCTTGTTTTTTGTTATAACTCCTTGGTATTCCCTTTTATAAATGCACCTTCTTATTAACGTCATCTTTACACATCTTAATCATTTAAGGCTAGTCAACCTTTTGCATCAAATCTCTGGACAGGGTGATGGTTACATAGTGGAGTCATTAAACATCAGGTTTTAATTTTGCTTATAAGAGCAGAACAGGCACTTAACCTAAATCATCCAGAGGCAATCTTATCATTGGATTATTTGGGTCACTAGAAAACTGTTATCAGAAAAGATCAGAACTGGATTTTGGGAGGGAGACAGTAAGAAGAGTTTGAATATTTTCTAGAAGAAGGCACAGAAAGATGAACAGATGTCCTTTTATAGACATACCTCATTTTATCACCCTTCACTTTACTGCATTTCACAGATGATTAAGTTTTTTACAAATTGAAGGTTTGTGGCAACCCTACATCAAGCAAGTCTATCGGCATCATTTTTCCAACAGCATTTGCTTACTTCATGTCTCTGTGTCACATTTTGGTAATTCTCACAATATGTTAAACTTTTTCATTATTATTATTATAGATGTTATGGTGGTCTGTGATCAGTGATCTTGGATGTTATGATTATAATTGTTTTAGAGTGCCACAAACTTACCCATAAAAGACAGCAAACTTGATTGATAAATGTTGTGTGTGTTCTTATTGTTCCACTGACTGGCCCATCTCTCTCCCTCTCCCCAGGTTTCCCTATTCCCCAAGACACAACAACATTGAAATTCAGCCAATTAATAAGCTTACAATGGCCTCTAAGTGTGCAAGTGAAAAGAATTCTCA
>NW_023247072.1:0-3607 GCF_002007445.2 Ailuropoda melanoleuca | reverse complement strand
CGCAAATGGACCTCAAAAGAAAGCTGGGGTAGCAATTCTTATATCAGATAGATTGGATTTTAAACTAAAGATTGTAGTTAGAGACACAGAAGGGCACTATATTATTCTTAAAGTTTGTATCCAACAAGTGGAGATGACAATTATAAAANAATTATTAATATATATGCCCCCAACAGGGGAGCAGCAAGATACACAAGCCAACTCTTAACCAAAATAAAGAGACATATAGATAAGAACACAGTAATAGTAGGGGACCTCAACACCCCACTATCAGAAATAGACAGAACACCCTGGCAAAAACTAAGCAAAGAATCAAAGGCTTTGAATGCCATACTCGACGAGTTGGACCTCATAGATATATATAGAACACTACACCCCAGAACCAAAGAATACTCATTCTATTCAAATGCCCATGGAACATTCTCAAGAATAGATCATGCTCTGGGACACAAAACAGGTCTCAGCCAATACCAAAAGATTGAAATTATCCCCTGCATATTCTCAGACCACAACGCTCTGAAATTGGAACTCAACCACAAGGAAAAACCTGGAAGAAACTCAAACACTTGGAGGCTAAGAACCATCCTGCTCAAGAATGACTCGATAAACCAGGAAATCAAAAATCAATTTAAATAATTTATGGAGACCAACAAGAATGAAAACACAATGGTCCAAAACATTTGGGATACTGCAAAGGTAGTCCTAAGGGGGAAATACATAGCCATCCAGGCCTCACTTAAAAGAACAGAAAAATCTAAAATGCAGTTTCTATATTCTCACCTCAAGAAACTGGAACAGCAACAGAGGGACAGGCCTAACCCACTGACAAGGAAGGAGTTGACCAAGATTAGAGCAGAAATCAATGAATTAGAGACCAGAACCACAGTAGAGCAGATCAACAGGACTAGAAGCTGGTTCTTTGAGAGAATCCATAAAATTGATAGACCACTGGCAAAACTTGTCCAAAAACAAAGAGAAAGGACTGAGATTATTAAAATTATGACTGAAAAGGGAGAGGTCACGACCAGCACCATTGAAATTGCAAGGATTATTAGAAACTTTTATCAACAGCTTTATGCCAATAAATTAAGAAATCTGGAAGAGATGGAGGCCTTCCTGGAAACCCATAAACTACCGAGACTGAAACAGGAAGAAATAGATTTCTTAAATAGGCCAATTAACTATGAAGAAATTGAGTCAGTGATAAACAACCTTCCAAATAATAAAACTCCAGGCCCAGACGGTTTTCCTGGGGAATTCTACCAAACATTCAAAGAAGAAATAATACCTATTCTCCTAAAGCTATTTCAAAAAATAGAAACAGAAGGAAAGCTACCAAACTCATTCTATGAGGCCAATATTACCTTGATCCCCGAACCAGGCAAAGACCCCGTCAAAAAGGAGAATTATAGACCGATTTCCCTAATGAATATGGACGCCAAAATCCTCAACAATATCTTGGCTAATAGAATCCAACTGTACATTAAAAGGATTATCCATCATGACCAAGTGGGATTCATACCTGGGATGCAAGCATGGTTCAACACTCGCAAATCAATCAATGTGATACATCATATCAACAAGAAAAGACTCAAGAACCATATGATCCTCTCAATTGATGCAGAAAAAGCATTTGACAAAATACAGCATCCTTTCCTGATTAAAACCCTTCAGAGTGTAGGAATAGAGGGTACATTTCTCAATCTCATAAAAGCCATCTATGAAAAGCCTACTGCAAGCATTATTCTCAATGGGGAAAAGCTGGAAGCCTTTCCCTTAAGATCAGGAACACGACAAGGATGCCCACTCTCGCCACTATTATTCAACATAATACTAGAAGTCCTTGCAACAGCAATCAGGCAACAAAAAGGTATAAAAGGTATCCAAATTGGCAAAGAAGTCAAACTGTCTCTCTTCGCAGATGACATGATACTCTCCTATATGGAAAACCCAAAGGAATCCACTCCCAAACTATTAGAAGTTATAGAACAATTCAGTAAGGTGGCAGGATACAAAATCAATGCCCAGAAATCAGTTGCATTTCTATACACGAATAACGAGACTGAAGAAAGAGAAATTAGGGAATCCATCCCATTTACAATAACACCAAAAACCATGCGTTACCTTGGAATTAACTTAACCAGAGACGTAAAGGACCTATATGCTAGAAACTATAGATCACTTTTGAAAGATATTGANTTGAAAGACATTGAGGAAGACACAAAAAGATGGAAAAATATTCCATGCTCATGGATCGGAAGAATTGACATAGTTAAAATATTCATGCTACCCAGAGCAATCTACACTTTCAATGCTATCCCGAACAAAATACCGGTAACATTTTTCAAGGAACTGGAACAAATAGTCCTTAATTTTGTATGGAACCAGAAAAGGCCCCGAATCTCCAAGGAACTGTTGAAAAGGAAAAACAAAGCTGGGGGCATCACAATGCCGGATTTCGAGCTGTACTACAAAGCTGTGATCACAAAGACAGCATGGTACTGGCACAAAAACAGACACATCGACCAATGGAACAGAATAGAGAACCCAGAAATGGACCCTCGGCTCTTTGGGCAACTAATCTTTGATAAAGCAGGAAAAAACATCCGGTGGAAAAAAGACAGTCTCTTCAATAAATGGTGCTGGGAAAATTGGACAGCTACATGCAAAAGAATGAAACTTGACCACTCTCTCACACCATACACAAAAATAAACTCCAAATGGATGAAAGACCTCGATGTGAGACAGGAATCCATCAAAATTCTAGAGGAGAACATAGGCAACAACCACTATGACATTGGCCAAAGCAACCTTTTTAATGNCTTTTTCATGACACATCTCCAAAGGCAAGAGAAACAAAAGATAAAATGAACTTATGGGACTTCATCAAGATAAAAAGCTTCTGCACAGCCAAGGAGACAATAAAAAAAACTAAGAGGCAGCCCACGGAACGGGAGAATATGTTTGCAAAGGACACCACAGATAAAGGACTGGTATCCAAGATCTACAAAGAACTTCTCAAACTCAATACACGAGAAACAAATAAACAAATCATAAAATGGGCAGAAGATATGAACAGACACTTTTCCAATGAAGACATACAAATGGCTAACAGACACATGAAAAAATGTTCAAAATCATTAGCCATCAGGGAAATTCAAATCAAAACCACACTGAGATACCACCTTACGCCAGTTAGAATGGCAAAGATAGACAAGGCAAGAAACAACAATTGTTGGAGAGGATGTGGAGAAAGGGGATCCCTCCTACATTGTTGGTGGGAATGCAAGTTGGTACAGCCACTCTGGAAAACAGTGTGGAGGTCCCTTAAAAAGTTAAAAATTGAACTACCCTATGACCCAGCCATTGCACTACTGGGTGTTTACCCCAAAGATACAGACGTAGTAAAGAGAAGGGCCATATGCACCNGTTCAAAATCATTAGCCATCAGGGAAATTCAAATCAAAACCACACTAAGATACCACCTTACGCCAGTTAGAATGGCAAAAATTAACAAGGCAGGAAATAGCAATTGCTGGAGAGGATGTGGAGAAAGGGGATCCCTCCTACATTGTTGGTCGGAATGCAAGTTGGTACAGCCACTCTG
>NW_023247071.1:0-2451 GCF_002007445.2 Ailuropoda melanoleuca | reverse complement strand
CCTCATACAATTTGGGAGAAAAGCAGGACACTGACTAATATTTGGCATTACTAAATCAAAAACATGCTAAAAATAAGGTAACCATTAAGGAATTGAAAAGGTAATAAATAACCTTCCAACTAGGAAGGGGCATGGGTGCAAGGGAAGGGAATAAAGAAAACCCCATTATTCTATAGAAAATAGAGAAGGAAGGAGCTAAAGGAAGGATAAGGGAAGCCATCGACAGAACCAAAGCAGAATCTAAACCAAACCTTGACATTATGGAAGAGCTACATCCAAAAGCAGATTGCTTATTTCAAAATGCAAATGCTTCTCTGTTCACACACAGCACACCCTGTTGCTGTCATTATTATCACAACCACTTTTTGCTGCAAAGATTGCCAGATTTAAGCTGCCAGCGTCTAATTACGAAGCCCCCTCCAACCACAACTGCAGTTATGAGGCTCACCCACCACAGGTCCTTATTATCCCAGTTGGTGCTCAGTTTCAGAAACCACTGGCTTGGAAGAGCATAACAAAAACCATCCCCCAAAAAGGAGTTCACATTCATAAATACACATGGATATACTCCAAAACCCTAGAGCTCGTTACACTCTTTTTTAATCTTGATCCTGAGTACGTAACTGTACAGACCCCTGAAGTCAGATCCTCTTCCCAGTATAATTTAGCTAAGGATTCTGTTACATCCATCTGCAGAAGGAATTTAATTTTTCAGAATGGAAAGTAATAGAGCTCACCCAAAACTGAAATTGCAAGGTTGGAACCTCCCTGCTTCTTAGCATCAGTAGGCATCTAAAAAGAATACAATTTATGTCCCAAAACCTAAAATATTCTGAAGCAATTATTTACTTAATATTTTGTTAAATTACCTAGGATTGCAGTTTTGATTAGGAAAGCAAAAGAGAAGTCTGCAGGTGGCCTGTAAAGCTAATTTTGAAGATAGCTCTGCTAAGCTCATGCAGTGGTCTTGGAGAATATTAACATAGTGTTACAAACCGCAGTGCCCTCAGGGTGTTCACCTGCCACAGAATTTAATTTATTTTATATCTCATCTAATAGACTGAGTCTCATCCATTAAGTATATATAATGTGGAAATATTGTCTTGTTTCTCTAAAGAGGAAACCAGCGAAGACAGAAGATTTATTCTGCAGAATCTTTTGCTACTCTAATTGGATTCAAATTCAGGCTGTGTTGTGACCTATCCCTCGTTAAGGGGCAGCATATAGGATACTGCCTGCATGATGCAGGGTCCTGTGTGCTGCGTTAGCACATAAGATCAAGAAAAGCAAAAATAAAATCAAATAGACAATTTCTGTGATGATGAATTAACCAGTCGAACTTCGGATGTCATCGTATAGTTGCCTGACATTTGTAGACCAAAAATATTTCTAATCTAATTACTCTACTTAGGTGTTTGAGGTATTCACCAACCTTGGAAAGGCCAATAGAGTCAGAACTTGATAATATGAGAAATGTTTCCTATTAGTGGTGACAAAGAAAGAGCCTTGCAGCAGTAGGCAACCTTTAACAATAAAAACAAGAAGTGAGTGAATCAAACATGACATTACAATAGAGAGAAAACTGAATTCATCTGCACATGATGAGGGTGGCTTCGTTCTTCACAGGTGTCCTGACTGTGCCACGACACTGGAGACTGATGAGGCCACCCCATCTCTGGAAGATAAATTCAACATGCAAGGTATTGTTTTAATATATTCTCAAACTGTTTAGAATGTACTTAACAGATGGCAACAGATAGTATTTTTATCGTTAGACATTCATAACAAGAAGGAACATAATTTGAAGCAAGTCAAACCTGGAAGAAGTTTTATACAGCCTCACCTTCCCAACTCATTTGGCAAAATTAGAACAGTTTCTCAGGAGGAGCGATTGGAAGCCAAAGGCATTAGGATACTTTTGTAAGTCACCTTGGTAGAAGTCAATAAAACAATTGAGAACGTGCCATCCCCGAGCTTTTAAATAAGAAAGCTTCCAAACATTTGGAGAAATCATCCAGAGACAAAAAATTTCAACAAAAGTTCACTGGCTCATTTAGTTAGTTTTTGCCTACCAAAGTTTTTTTTAAGCTTCTTCTTAAATTCTCTTGTGGCAACTAATATATTTTTTTCTATTCATCTCTTCCCTGACTCCTCCCAAATTATAACTCCAGTTGAACAGATGGCAAATACAAGTATGCACCCACACATTTCCAATTTCTAGCATGCTTCCCTGGGGCTTTTCTCTGATCTTTTCTTCTGATTACTTGACCACCTGATTTCAGCAAACCTCCCCGTTTACACAAAACAGGATGCCAGTCACATGACAGATTTCAGTTTCGTGTTATGGTGATTTCTCGAAGAGGAAGTTAACTTCAAGTCTGCTTTCCAAGTGTACAATCTAGAAGTAGCTAAAACAAAGGGGAAGAACTGTCGGCGGGGGGGGGGGGGGGG
>NW_023247070.1:0-2653 GCF_002007445.2 Ailuropoda melanoleuca | reverse complement strand
TTCTATTATTCTTATAGTATCTATGACACTTAAGGCAGTATATTTGCATTGCTGTGAAATGGATCTCTAGATTTACCATCTTGCAAATCTAAAACTCTACGGCCATTAAACTCTACGGCTGTGAAATGGATCTCTAGANCATTGCTGTGAAATGGATCTCTAGAACTTTACCATCTTGCAAATCTAAAACTCTACGGCCATTAAACAACTCCGTTTCCCCCATTAGTCTTTTTTTTTTTTTAAACATGTCTTAACTCTCACACTGTATTTTAAGCAATTTAAGGGCAGAAACCACGTCTTAGCAATTGTTGTGATCCTGATAGCACCTAGCAACTTACTTTATATATGGTAGCTATTCAACACTTCATCCCCACGGGGCTGAAATGATTATAGACACTGGTTGTTTAAAGGTGAATTTATCTACCCTTGTTCTCACCCACTCATGATGGGCTTCTGCCTCATCTCCCAGAATATAATCTTATTTCCCTCAAGCCCAGTCTTTGTGGCACCCTTTACTGTTGTTAACATGTAAAAACAACAGCTAACCTCCAAGCACCCACTGCAGGCTAAGTGCACTTCAAAGCATTTCACATGCACTATTTAATTTAATCCTTAAAACAATCCTATGATATGTACGCCATTTTTACAGATGAGTAAATGAAATCTTAGAGATGTTACATCATATGCCCAAGGTAAAGGGGCAGAGACAAATTTCAAACTGTATCCATAATGTTGGAGGTTCATATTCTATATCGGGACCATGAGAAACAGCGGTGAACCCAAAAGACATGGCCTCTGCCCTTCCCGAGCTATAAATCTAGGGGAGGGGAACAGGGACGAGTAAACTGACATTCTCACTACCCTGGTAAGTGCTAATGTGTAAAAAAGGTGATAGGGGAGCACATAAGAAGGATCTTAGCCTACACTAGTGCTGATGGAGGGGATGATAATGGTCAGGAAAGATTTCCTGGAGGAAGTGACTAAACTGGGGCCTAAATAATCGGTGGGGGATTAGCCAGATTAAAAATGTGTATGTCTGGGGCCTGCAGATGAGGAAGAAAGGAAATATGAGAAAATGGTGTTCCCTGCCATGACCCACAGAGCGGGAGGGATCTGGTGAGGGATTTGGGGTGACTACATGGTAGAGAGAGAAGGTGACATGGGACAGGCTTGCAGCTCGTGATAGCTTTTAAGATGAATGAAATACAAACAGTGGGGAAACATAATGTAAATTCATAAATGGAAGTGACTGACTTTAATCAATGAATGAGCACTTATGGACCATCTACTATATGCCAGGCCCTATGTAAAAGTCAAGGCTATATAGAAATAAAAGACACACATAAACTAGTGTGCAAGACAGAAATGAGTCAAATGAGTGGCAGGCACTTCCCATGCATTAGCTTATTTGACCCTTTCCAAACCCTTTGGGGTGCATGCTATTATTATCTCTAACCCACAGATGAAAAAAATCAAGGCACAGGGAATTTAAGTAACTCGCTTGGGATCTCACACTAAAGGTTACTGGGCTGGAATGTGAACCCAGGCTGTGTGTTCATACTATGCTTTCAGGCAGCAGCAAGAGCATTAGTAAAAACACACAAGTGAGAAGGAATGTGATGTATCTGGGGGAAACTCTAAGCTGTTTAGAGTGAATGGGGCATAAAACATAAGGCTGTTGAGTGTTGAGAAAGAAAGCTAGAAATGTCAATAGGTCCCAGATCAGGAAATGCGTTGTATGAGGAACTTGGACTTTATTCTCTAGGCAATGGGGAGAACTGGGTATTTCGTTTGTGTTTAACTTTAAAGATACAGCAACCTATAAACAGAAATAACCATTCCTACCCCAACCAGGTTTTAAGCAGAGGAGTCAGGGGATTAGCCAGATTATAAAGATACACGGTGGCAGCCTACGGAGGAGGAGGGAAGTAAAGAGGAGAAAACGGTGCTCCCTGCCACGATCCACAGAGAGCTGTGATGGCTTGTGTGAGATGTGTCTGAGGAAGCGCGGAGGCAGTGAGAAGCCCCACCCGACTCAGCAGCAGGAGCCANCAGCGGCAGGAGCCGAGGAATGAGTTAGGAGGGGGATAAAGAGTGTAAGTGAAGAACAATTCCCAGGTTTCTAGAGTAGACGTCTAGAAATTTCAAGACTTGGGGTGCTTGGGGGCTCAGCGGGTTAAGCATCTGACTCTTGCTTTAGGCTCAGATCGTGATCTCAGGGTGGTGGGATCGGCTCTGCACTCGTTGTGGAGCCTACTTGAGATTCTCTCTTTCCCTCTGCCCTTCCCCTGCTCTCTTGTTTAAAAAAAATTTTTTTTCAAGCCTGAGGACAGAATACCTGAGCAGTTCTTCTCCACACAGCAATGAGCGAGCTTCTAAAAATACAAATTTGACCAGATCACTTGCCTGCTCAAACCCTTAGAATAAATTAAATACCTTTAAAATAAACTCCAAACTCTTACCAGGGCTTCCAAGGACTTAAATGTCCTACTCACCTCTCCAATGTCTAGTCCTGGTGCACAATGCTCCAGTCCAGACAGTGTCTCAGGGCCACTGCACTCACAGTGAGTGCCGTTTGCCCAGGGTATTCTTCCTTTGACTCTTTCAATGGAGGACTCCCTTTTCCATCATGTCTTAGCTCAAACATCACCTT
>NW_023247069.1:0-2452 GCF_002007445.2 Ailuropoda melanoleuca | reverse complement strand
TGTTCCCTCTCTCGCTGGCTGTCTCTCTCTGTCAAATAAATAAATAAAATCTTAAAAAAAAAAAAAAAAGACTTAATCATAGGAAACGGTTGCTGAAAGGGAGGAGGGGTGGGGGGATGGGGTAACTGCGTGCATTAAGGATGGCACGTGATATAATGAGCACTGGGTATTAAGACTGATGAATCATTAACCTCTACCTCTGAAACTAATAATACATTATGTTAATTAATTGAATTTAAATAAATAAAAAGATGTTAAAAAGTAAAAAAAATTGTGGGCAGAAATATACTTGTAAAAATGATTTATGAAAAATTATTTCTTATAATTTCTAGTCCTATCTAATAAAGATACATACTAGCTTGTTTTCTTGCTTTCTTCTTCAATCCTATTATGAAATTAAACTGCTGAAGTTAAGGTTTCTTTTCCAGTTTCAAATCCGTGGAATAGCATAAATTCATAAATTTTTATTGATAGAAAGAGATCTTTAAGAGTCATTGGTCCCAGCTGCCTTTTATATTACACCTCAGGGAGTGGCAGCCCAGAGAGGTTAAGTCACTGCCCAAGGGCACAGTAAATTAATGGGAGATCAGGAAATACTTTTTTGTTTGTTTATTTTTAAGGATTTTAATTTTAAGTGATCTCTGTGCCCATCCATCTATGCGGGGCTCTAACTCAGAACTGCAAGATCAAGTCACATACTCTTACCAGTTGACCCCACCAGGCAGGCACCCCAGGAAATACATTTTAGATCTCTAGTCTTCTGCGTTATTATCATAGATTATTTTTAGATAACTCTTGTAGAAAGAATAAACAGAGCATGCTTGTCAGTTATAGAATTTATCTCTATTAAAATGGAGTTTCAAAAAACAGAACCGTAAATGAGAATATCTTTATGAATACATTGGACTAATTGTTTTATAAATCATATTTTTTCCCTAGAAGATCTCAATCTCTTAATGTTAATTTCTCAACAGTCCTTTTCTTCATGATATCGTTGCTATACTTCAAAGGGATGGAGCATTCTCGTTAAGCAAAGAAGAGTGGTACTACTCTCAGTACTTGTCTTAAATAGAAAGGGTTAATTTATTTCCTCGCACTATGTTCTTTTTTCCATTTCCTCTTTCTCTGCAAAGAACTCTGTGGCTATGAGTTACAAGATAGCTTGTTTTTCAGTGTTTTGTGCAGTAGTAAGTTCATCAGTTGGAATCATTTGAAGAGGTTTCTGTTTATCTCATTCATATAAAGGCTACTTTTCAAAAACATTGTCTTCTTTGATCTGTAGAAGTGGTGATTGTAATTCCTTGCAGATTGTATTTATCTTTTTACTTTAGAAGCTAAAACAGGAACTATAATTGCTTCTTTAATCTTTAATGTACCTGTGTATTTGTGACATAGAAATCTTAGTCCCTACTAGCTGAAATTTTACCCAGAAGATGTAACCACTGCTTTAGGCCTGAGGTGCAAAGGTATGTTGGCTTTTAGAATAGGACCTGAGGTTAGGGAGAAAAGAACTGACACTGGTCTTGAACTTCAAAAACAAAAACAAAACAAAAACTGACACTGCATACTGAATCATCAGCATTTGATTACGGGGAAGTTGGGAGCAAAGAGAAGAGGAAGATGGAAGCTATAGGGTAGAATTTGTGGTTACTTAGATGTAGATGTTTGGTGTTAAAGGTAATAAAAATAACCTCCTCCTTCAAATACTGAGTTAAAGAAAAACCTGTATTACTTGCTACTGCTGGAACTTAAAAGTTTTGTCTTCAGGGTATTTATAAAAAAAAAAAAAAAGAGTTGTGTTCCTTTGTGGATCTTTGGAGAATTGTTAGAACATAGTGTATGAATTGAAGTAACTGCTGACAGAATTTTGCAAAGTATTGCTTACCTTGTCGTAAGCCTAAATAGCCATCACGCCGCATTGTTCTAAGATTACATGTTTAGACAGATCCTGCGGATTAAACTCAGCCTGTGCACTGCAGACACTCAGCTATAAGCCTATGGCCTTAAAATGTTATTGAACAGAATTTCAACTCAGATCAGTTACAGAACGCTCTGACCCATGGGCTTTTATAGATACGTGTGATGCTTGTGGTGCACATCTCTGGTGGTTTTAAGAAATGTAAGCGGGCTTTTTGGGGGGATGCATCCTTAAGTAGGAAAGTGTCTCAAATCGATTGTCAGGATCTATTTCAGTCAGCACTTTGAACTGCTCTTACCTACCTGGTACCATTACATCCTTGTGGTCAATAATTTTCCCTTTTCTTGTGGCTTACTTCACATATCAAAATGGCTTTTTGTCCCATTATTATTATTATTTTAAAGATTTTATTTTATTAATTTGACAGAGAGACAGCCAGCGAGAGAGGGAACATAAGCAGGGTGAGTGGGAGAGGAAGAAGCAGGCTCACAGCGGAGGAGCCTGATGTGGGGCTCGATCCCAGGACTCTGGGAT
>NW_023247068.1:0-2449 GCF_002007445.2 Ailuropoda melanoleuca | reverse complement strand
GTTTCTACTACACTATGATATGCGAATTTCTAAAAAGCTTTGTATTCTGTAGAATTTATATTAAAACAGCAGGATTTGGGACGCCTGGGTGGCTCAGTCATTTAAGCATTTGCCTTTGGCTCAGGTCATGATCCAGGGTCCTGGGATCGAGCCCCAAGTGATGGAGTTCCCTGCTAAGTGGGGAGTCTGCTTCTTCCTCTGCTCCCACCTTGCTCATGCATGCATGCATTCTGTCTCTCAAATAAATAAAATCTTTTAAAAAAAGATGACAGCAGGATTCATGCGGAAAAAATAAGATGATGTGGAAATACCCCAAACTTGTGAAGTCACCCCTAGAAATCATCATCCTAATGGAAATATTAGCAACAAGAAACTACTAATAAGTAAATTTCCCTTTAAATATAATATCCTATTTTAAGGAGAAAGGAGAAAGTAGTTTGATGACAGGAATAGAAGTAAGATTAAACCTACTTAGAGAAAGAGAAAGGGGTGGGGCTGGACATAAAAGTGGGAGAACGCATCAAGCTAAGATAGACTGTGTGTCCAAACAGGGTCAAAGGAAAGACAGAATGTGAATGTGAAGGAAATGGGGATCATATTCCACACTGTCCTCCATGGCTGCGGTTAACTTCAGCCTTATTACAATATTTTGTGTGTGGCTGTCATTTTTGGTGATGTGTGGCTGTCATTTTTGGTGATGTGAATCATTAATGTGCTGAGGAATTAGCTTATGAAACAACATACTTTTCATGTTATAATCACGTTCTTCTCTACTTACCAATCATTTACAGCCAATCCCTTCGTGTTATAGACACACATTCTAGTGTAAGAGAAGGGGAATGATGTCCATAGATTAGAATTTCTGAAAGATTCTTCTAGTAGGGGATCAGATCTCTGAATTTGGACACCTTTGATGCCAAAGCAGAAAGGGTAGCTGGAATGAGACTGGTGGCAGTGATAATGAATATACCCAGATGTCCAATATCAAAAATCCCTAATATAAAACTAAAAAGACACTTGCTTAAAGACATAACCTGAGGTCTCTAAACTCTGCGTTTTGATACTTCATGTCCCCAGAAAAGTAGAGGAGAAAAATTTCGTGGAATAGGAAAGCAAAAGTACAACCTAATTACATATACTAGACTAGGTTTGGGAAGTTAAGAGTTCCTGCCATCCATCTTTTCTATTCATGTTTATCTCCCCAGCTATTCTGCATATACCTGGGCTGGGATTGCCATGAGTATGGGAAAAGCATGGAAGAAATGGAAAAGTTAATAAATTAGAACACTTTGGATGTTGGTGTAACTTGAGAACAATGAGAAAAATATGTGCACTCTACCTACACAGGCTTATGGAAAAGAGTGGCAAATATTCTCTGACCTCTTAAGTGTATTGGCACATGGGCATGATACATTCACGTAAGATATTTGATTTTGAATGTTAAGAATAATTATTTAAGTGGAAACCACAGTTTGTGATTTAAAATCTTGTTTAAATCAGTGCTGTCCAATAAAAAATAATGCAAACCCCAATGTGAGCTGCATATATAATTTTAATTTTCTAATTAATACATTAAAAAAGCAAAAAGAAACAGGTGAAGCTACTTTTTGTATTTATTCAACCTAATATATCCAAAATATTATCATGTCAACAAAAATGAATATAGAAATTGAAATATTCTACATTCTTCTCTTTTTTGGTATTAATTCTTTGAAATTTGGTATATAAGTTAAATCTCAAATTGCCAGAAGTCAATGAAATAGCCACATATGGCTAGTTGTTACCATATGGGGCAATATAGGTCTAAGTTAACTTGCTATGAACATTATTTTGCCAGAATGAAAAGCTGCAATTAAATATATGCCTACTTCTGTTTTTGTCGGTATGTAATAGTCTCATCCCTTCACACAATAGAAAAAATATCATATCCTGTTTTCTTTCTTTTTTGGGGAGTATTCTTATAGAATGCTTTCAAAGTATAACTTTTGGATATTTCCCATCTCATATCTTATTTCGAGCATGATTCTCACATTAAATGTTTAAATTTGAATATTTGTGAGGAACGCATTATAATTTTTGTTATGTTGTATATGGCTGAATGAACATTGAACTGCATCGTGGCTGACACATTGACAAGATGCCATGTTTCATAGGTGTTTAATTAAACATATATTGATTTTAATTTAGTTCTCTTGTTTTGGAAGCATTATATATAATTTCTGGCCTCCAACATTTTTGGCTCTTAAAAAATTCCAATTTTAGGCTCTAGGCATTGAGCCCTGAGTGCCACACGCCCAAACCATGCTGGCTCGAGCCACATGCTTCCATGCCTGCTCACAGAGTATAGGTCGTTCTGTTCCTTTAGTTCTCAGTGCAATTGTCACCTAAACCTGGCCTTTGCTAACTTAAGTTTTGCCCTCAAGATACTCTGTTTGTGCTTTTTTTTTTT
>NW_023247067.1:0-2450 GCF_002007445.2 Ailuropoda melanoleuca | reverse complement strand
ATCCCACAACGCCGGGATCACACCCCGAGCCGAAGGCAGACGCCCAACCGCTGTGCCACCCAGGCGCCCCAAGTACCTGTCTTCTACTACAGACAGGGTGTAAAGGAAATGGGCTCTGGGTTTTATACAGTGTTTGATGATGTAATCCAGACTGTTTGGCTAAATCCTTCAACTTCTCTGATTCTTAGTTTTAGATTTGTAAAATGTGAATAGAAGACTTCCTTTCCCAGGTTGTTCTTATGTTTCAGGCCCATTAGGTAGATTAGCATATAGCAAAATCACAATTTGCTAAAGTCTTTAGGGAAATAAGGAACCTTAGAACTTAGTCATCTGCCATCTTTGCTCTCGCCTGTCAACTACTAAGTGTTCACTATATGCTCCGTGTGGAATTTATATTCTAGGCAGTCTGTAAACGAGTTGGGAGTGTATTGTAGAGGGATATCAAACCTGTGTACTCTATAAGCATTGATTATAGTCTGATCTTAGTATGTCTTACACATTTTACTATTTATCAATTTGGGGCTGATGTGACTTAATAAAATACAAATTAAGTATTGGTATTAAGTCTTGATATCTTGTTGGGTTTTGTTTTGTTTTTAATCCTGGTGCTACGTTTTCTCTATCAAAGGAATACTAAAAACACTATTCTTGTGGGGTCAGGTCAAGAGAAACTTTTCTGTGATTCTAAAAGGAATCTTGTACTTAAAATGTTTAGGACCCACTAATATATTTTGGCTTTGTGTATTAACTTGGTTTGTATTTTATAAAGAAATTTGAGACCTTAGAAATTGGTTTCTGAGGACATTCCATTTATAATTGCCCAAAATAATAAGATACCTAGGAATAAACCTACCCAAAGTGGTGAAAGACCTGTACTCTGAAAACTATAAAACACTGATGAAAGAAATCAAAGATGACACAAAAAATGGAAAGATATTCCATGCTTATGGTTTGAAGAACATATTAAAATGTCTATGCCACCCAAAGCAATCTACACAATTAATGCAATCCCTATCAAAATACCAATAGCATTTTTCACAGAACTAAAACAATCTTAAAATTTATATGGAACCACAGAAGACTCCGAATAACAAAAACGATCTTGAAAAAGAAAAGGCTGAAGGCATCACAATTCTGGACTTCAAGTTAAATTTCAAGGCTGAAGTAGTCAAAACAGTATGGTACTGGCACAAAAATAGACATATACATCGATAGAACAGAAAAGAAAATCCAGAAATATACTCACAACTATATGGTCAATTAATCTTCAACAAAACAAAGAACAGTCAATGGGAAAAGTACAGTCTTTTCAACAAATGGCTTTGGAAAAACTGGACAGCAGGATGCCAAAGAAAGAAACTGGACCACTTTCTTACACCATACACAAAAATAAAATCAAAATGGATTAGAGAGCTAAATGTGAGATGTGAAACCATAAAAATCCTAGAAGAGAACACCAACAGTAATTTCTTTGACATAGTCCATAGCAACTTCTTTCAAGATAGGTCTCCTGAGGCAAGGGAAGCAAAAGCAAAAATAAACAATTGGGACTACATCAAAATGAAAAGCTTCCGCACAGTGAAGAAAGCCATCAACCAAGGGCAACCTACAGAATGGGAGAAGATGTTTGCAAATGATGTATCAGATAAAGGGTTAGTTTCCAAAATATATGAAGAACTTGTAAAACTCAGCACCCTTAAAAACCAAATAATCCAATTTAAAAATGGGCAAAAGAACAGACATTTCTCCAAAGAAGACCTCCAGATGGTCAACAGACACATGAAAAGATCTTCACCACTTATCAGGGAAATGCAGATCAAAAGTACAATGAGATATCACCTCACATCTGTCAGAATGGCTAAAATCAACAACACAAGAAACAACAGCTGTTGGTGAGGATATGGAGAAAAAGGAACACTCGTGCACTATTGGTGGGAATGCAAACTGGTGCAGCCACTGTGGATAATAGTATGGATGTTCCTCAAAAAATTAAAAATAGAACTACCTTATGATCTAGCAATCACACTACTGAGTATTCACCCAAAGAATACAAGAATTCAAAGGGATACATGCACCCCTGTGTTTGTAGCAGCATTGTTTATAATAGCCAAGATATGGAAGCAGCCCAAGTGTCCATAGACTGATGAATGGATAAGGAAGGTGTGGTATATATACAATGGAATATTATTCAGCCATAAAAAAGATTGACATCTTGCTGTTTGCAAAGACATGGAGTTAGTGTTATGCTAAAGCGAGAAAAACAAATACCATGTGATTTCACTCATATGTGGAATTTAAGAAACAAGCAAGGGAAAAAAGAGGGGGAGAGACAAAGCAAGAAAGAGATTCTTAATTATGGAGAACAATTTGTTGGCGACCAGAGGGGAGGTGGGTGGGAGGATGGGATAAGTAGATATTAGGGATATATATATATATATATATAATATATA
>NW_023247066.1:0-2449 GCF_002007445.2 Ailuropoda melanoleuca | reverse complement strand
TTTTTTTCTCACTGACTTACTCTGCTTAGCATAATACACTCCAGCTATATCCGTGTCATTGTGAATGGCAAGATTTCATTCTTTTTGATGGCTGAGTAATATTCCATTACATGTTCCATGATATATGTGTGTGTGTGTATATATATATATAGAGAGAGAGTCTTCTTTTTCCATTCAACAATCCATGGACATTTGGGCTCTCTCCACAATTTGGCTATTGTTGATAATGCTACTCTAATCCTCCAGGTGCATGTATGCCTTTGAATCAGTACTGCATTTGATAAATACCTTTGCATAAATACCCAGTACTTCAATTGCTGAATTATAGGGTAGATGCTGCACATTTTTTAAAAGACTGCCAATCTGGGGCGCTTGGGTGGCTCAGTTGGTTAAGCGACTGCCTTCAGCTCAGGTCATGATCCTGGAGTCCCAGTATCGAGTCTTGCATCAGGCTCCCTACTCAGCGGGGAGTCTGCTTCTCCCTCTGACCCTCCCCCCTCTCATGCTCTCTCATTCTCTCTCTCTCAATAAATAAAATCTTTAAAAGAAAATAACACTGCCAATCTTAGTTTCACCAATTTATTAAGACAAAACTCAAAATTCTCCTCCCATCTCATCCACAATTAATCTCTCTCTCCATATCTAAATTCCTATAATGCTTATGATGACTTTTTATAGAACCTTCTCCATGTCTATTCTGTGCCTTCTTTTAAATTGCAGCTATTGAAACATAGTAATAATTAGAACGCACATATTAGTGAGCATTTAGTAATTGTAAATGATTCACCTACATATACAAATTAGCCTTCACTACAATATTATGGTTCTGATATTTGGTCCACTTTAAATGAACACATGGGAGCTTGCAGGGAGGTAAAAAATCCTGCCCTAGATCAGAGATCTGGAAGGATTCCATCTGTATTTGGAAGATAGTTTTTGTTTGTTTGTTTGTTTGTTTGTTTGTTTTATCAGAGCTGAGGCTCTTGCTCTTCACATTACCCTATATGAATAAGAGTTTGACAGTTTGGTCTGTGTTTCTGTTATACTGTGATTTTTTTGTAAGAAATAGATTTGATTTTTATCATCCCCCATTCCTGACACAGAACTCCTAAAACAACTGGAATTTTCCAGGTAGAGCTATAAATTTATAAATTGTTGTGTGAATTAGGTCACTTTTGAAAACCCCTAAATACTAATAATGAGGGTTGGCTGGGTACCTGGATGGTCAGTCGGTTAAGTGTCTGCCTTCAGCTCAGGTCATGATCCCACCGTCTTGGGATTGAGTCCAACACTGGGCTCCTTGCTCAGCAGGGAGCCTGCTTCTCCCTATGCCTGCTACTCCTCCTGCTTGTGCTCTCTCTCTCTGACAAATAAATAAATAAAATCTTAAAAAAGAATACATTTTTCTGCTATAAATATGATATTTAATTTTTAGCTTTTTGTTTTAATTTTTGGACTTTTTACTATTGATTTGATCTCTAAAAATCACCAATAATATGATTCCTCATTTGTCAAAACTAGTCTTCAGAATTTCCCTTGGCCACATGTAATTGGAAGGTTGCTGTGGAAATTCATTTACCTCCACTAACTCTTTATTAATTCTAGGTATGTATTGAGCCCTTCCTATCTGATGCTCACTATTCTTGTTACTGTGTAAAAGTTATGGACAAGTAGATACAGCCTCTGACTTTGTGGACCCCACATGCTGGTTTGAGCCATACACTTACAAAGTGTACATTTTATAGTCACACTGGACATTAATAATATCAGGGAGAGAAATGTCACAATATCAAGTAGGGTAGTCAGAACGGCCACTCTGACATGATAAAGAGGGTGGTCTCTTAACCTAAAAAAGAACCCCCCAAGCCCTGGAAGGACTGAGGAGCAAGAACAACAGAAAGCAGTAGGTGTGAGAGATGGAGAACATGTACATATGAGCAGTTTCACAATCAGGTCAGGGTAGGAAGTCTGGACTGTAATCTAAACGTAGTGGAAACCTTGCAGGGAAATATCTTCTAAAGTGCAAATGTCCAAATATGTTTGGCCATTTTCAACTGAAGTGAGCTCCAGTTTAAATATCTGAAAGTTCAGCAAAATGGAAAATTCTATCGCAGCTACTACTTGTAAAAAAACGCACTCTGTGAACTTGAAAACTTTATTTTCTTTTAAATTTTAGGTTTAGGTCTTGTAGAAATATTAAACTTCTAGTTCTTCCAAGGAATCACAATTATTTGCATCTGTAATCATAATCCTGGTAAATAATACATAAGAAGACTATTCCTGTCATGAGGCCAGACTACATTTTCCTGTCTCAGTCTCCCTCCCAATTCTGAGAACTAATCATCAACATAATCACAGAGTGAAATAGGAATGGAATCTTTTTTTTTTTAAGATTTTATTTTTACTTATTCGACAGAGAGAGAGACAGCCAGCGAGAGAGGGAACACAA
>NW_023247065.1:0-2448 GCF_002007445.2 Ailuropoda melanoleuca | reverse complement strand
CAGGCTTCCCGCTGAGCAGGGAGCCCAAGGCAGGGCTCAATCCCAGGGCCCCAGGATCATGACCCGAGCCGAAGGCAGATGCTTAACGGCTGAGCCACCCAGGTGCCCCTATGCATTTCATTATTTTTAACTATTAAATATAGATGGGTGTCTGGAGTTTTCATCTGTTATATAGTAATGTATAATTGGGTATGGAGAAGAGGGGAACATGCTTCTCAGTTTGTTTTTTATATAATTAGGTTAAGACTTCTTAGAAAAGTGGAGTTTGCCCTAGGCTTTTCTTGTGGTAACTATAATGCTCACCTTCATTCATTTATCCCCCATCCATCCACTCATTCATCCAATACCTATTTACTAATAGCACCAGCCATGTGCCAGTAATGTAAGTTCATGGTTTATTATGGTTAAGAGATGATCTCAGCTCTAGGGGTGCCTGGGTGGCTCAGTCATTAAGCAGCTGCCTTCAGCTCAAGTCATGATCCTAGGGCTCTGGGACTGAGCCCCACATCAGGCTCCCCGCTCAGTGAGGAGCCTGCTTCTCCCTTTCCGTCTGCCTGCTGCTCCCCCTGTTTGTGCTCGCTCTCTGTCAAATAAACAAACAAATAAAATCTTAAAAATAAAAGGGGGTGGGAGAGAGATGATCAGAGCTCTAAATAAACCCCTAGCTGGAATGCAACTTTGGTTCTTGGGACAGGTAGCGTCATTGAGGATAACTGTGCCAAAGTCCAGGGACAGGTGAAAGAAGAGTTTTCTCAATTCCACTCCAAATATTTATCCAATAATTAATACAAGCCAGGCCTTGTAGTGAGTAAGCCAGACAGATGCAGTCTTTTCCTCACAGAGATTATATTTTCCATTTGCATTCCACCCAACATCCCCATTCTGAGAGTTGGGGAGAGGATTGTCTCTCGATATATACTGTTTGAGGCAGTAAGTAAGAGAAGGTGGGATTATATAATTTCACATTTGCTGTGACTTCCCTTCTTTCATCGTCTAAATTGTGTTTCTGCTTTTGTACTCTCAAAATGGTAGTTAACCTATTGCCCCTTTGCACGATCTTCCTCCAAGGACCACAGTCTAGACACCCATTAAGTTAACCAGAGAATGAGCAACCCCAGCCGCAGCTGGAGTCTTCCCGTTGAGCACCTGTGATCTTTTCCAGAACGTTCCAAGTCTCTGAGTTCCTCCAGTCTTTCTCGAGCTAAGAGTCCCCATCAACAAAGCTCTGATGAATACCCTCTTCCACTCCAGATGCAAACATCTACCAACTGCCTCTGTATCTCTACACACTCCGCACATACTCCCAGCTGGATTCTAGTACATCAATCATTTCTCAAGTCTTCAGTACAAAATCGTTCATGAACACTTCTCCGTAAATACTTTTTCCAGCAAACTACTCTCTCCTTATTTCTTTCTCAGTAGTGATGAAATGAGGTCCTCTCATTTGGAAAATTCTTTATAAAACAAACGGAAACAGTCTTGGTTATTGATGCCTGAAATAGTCATTTCACATTTTCCTTAGTACTTCAAGGTTGTTTCCTTTTTAGGTGGGGAGAAAAAAATTTTTGGTGCCAAAATAGGAGATAGGGAAATTCATGTTAGCTTGTTAGTATCCAGTAGTTTAAGAATCCCTACACTCACAAGATCTGAAAACAAAATTATTTTGTTAAGTCAATAAATATCACCTGATTGTTTGCTCTGTGGCATGCTCTGTGCTAACCGCTAGATATTGAACATTGAGTGACATAAACATGGCCCCTTCGCTAGTGGAGAATAATGGGGAAACAGACACTGAATAAACGAGCACCAGAGTAAATACGTAACTATGTATTGTAGGAAGAACTATGTAGTAGGAAAAAGTATTAGGTACTAAAAGCCTTAATAAATAAGGGGGCTTAGTTGATTCGATTGCTGAGGGAAACCTTCTCCCAAAAAAAGTGGGAAGGAATTAGTCAGGTGAAGCTGAGAGAGTTGGCTATGGAAGTATACCCCAGGAGGAGGGGAAAAAAAAACATTCAAAGAAACAATAAGGAAGAAAGGAGTTAGTCAGTTTGAAGAGCAGCTCAGGGAGAATGGAAGAATATGTGGCAATTAGAGGGGCCTCTATTTTTCAATATGAAGTGTTCTTTCTGTCAAATCTGGGATAAGCTGGAAGCACATTCCGTTTTATGCAGTTTTTTCAAATAAAGTAAGTTTTGACTCTTGTATATATTTAATTCTTCAATATTAGCTTCCAATAAAAGGCAGAGGAATTAGTAAGATAACAGGTGAGTCTAAAGACACTGTAGAAAACCCACTTTAAAATATAAGTCTGGGGGCGCCTGGGTGGCTCAGTCGTTAAGTGTCTGCCTTCTGCTCAGGGCATGATCCTGGTGTTCTGGGATCGAGCCCCACATCAGGCTCCTCCGATGGGAGCCTGCTTCTTCCTCTCCCACTCCCTCTGCTTGT
>NW_023247064.1:0-2448 GCF_002007445.2 Ailuropoda melanoleuca | reverse complement strand
TGATGGGTAGTAAGGAGGGCACATATTGCATGGTGCACTGGGTGTTATACACAAATAATGAATCATGGAACCTTACATCAAAAACTGAGGATATACTGTATGGTGACTAAAATAGCATAATAAAAAATTATTATATAAAAAAAAAGAAATGAAAAACAGAGTGGAGGGTCCTCAGACAATGAATAATAGAACTACTATATGACCCAGTGATTCCACTCCAAAGGAGATGAAATTGCTATCTCAAAGAGATATCTGTACTCCCATGCTCACTGCATAATTCACAATAGCCAAGACTTGGAAATAAGCTAGGTGGCCACTGATGGATATATGAATAAAGAAAACCTGATGGACACACACACACATACACAAACAGGAATATAATTTAGCCTTAAAAAAGAACACTATTCTGCAACTTGCTACAACTTCGATGGACCTGGAGGATACTATGCTAAGGGAACTAAGTCAGACAGAGAAGGACAAATCCCATCTGAGCTCACTTATACATGGAACCTAAAAACACTGAGGTCATAGAAACCCAGGAGAATGGTGGTTGCCGGGGCTGAGCACGATGGAAATGAGAAGATGCTGGACAAAAAGTACAAACATTTAGTTATGAGATGGATTAGTTCCAGGGATCTAATGTAGAGAATGATGACAATAGCTAATGAGACTGTCGTATACTTGAAAGTTGCTGTGAGAGTAGACATTTCATATTCTCATTACAACAATAACAACAAAATGGTAATTATGTGAGATGAAGAACAGGTTAACTAACCTTACTGTGGTAAACATTTCCAATACATATGTGCCTCAAATCACATCACACACCTTAAACTTACACCATGTGGTATCTCAATAAAGCTGGAAAAAATAATTTAAAAAAATGAAGCCCACAACCATGTAGGGAAAAACTAAAACTAAGATTTATTTGATTTCCAAGATGGGACAACATATTTCAATAATAAAAACTATAAAAGAAATGAGAAGGGATATGGATGGATTCAAACAAATAATACTAAAATAATTGTAAGTAAAAACATAAACAATTATAATTTACAGAAAGAAGAAAGTAAGTATATCCCATGGGGGATTATTCTAAAAATACAAAGAATTTGTGTTTGTCAAACATCAATATCCGGAAACCAAAATAGACAATGAAGACACAGAGATAATCCACAAAAGAGAAAATAATAACATAATAAACATAATAACAAATAAACATAATAAACATAATAAAAATAAACATAATAAACATAATAAAAAATAAACAAAATAACAAAATAAACATATTTTTGGTTTTCTTTGGTTTGATGTTGCTTTTTGTGTAAGCAAAGGAAAACAGTATTTATGGTATTTTTTAGTGCTGGTAATGGTGTGGAAAGATCGGTATACCAAAACCCTACTGTGAGAGGGTATATAAGTTGGTAGGAACATTCTAGAAGCACTTTGGCATGGGGAATCTCAAAAATGTTCATGTATTAAAAATGTCAATGTACTAAGACGCTATCTCCTATCAAGACTATCCTAAGAAAATGGAATTGTCATTAACTACTTGTAAAATTCTTCACTGGACCTAAATTTCCAATCATGAAAAACTAGAAACAACCAAAAATACATTTTATCAATATGATAGAATATTATCTACCTATTCATGAGGATGTCCAGTAGGTTTCTAAGGAATTTTCACATGTGCATGATGTCACGTGATGGGCAAAAAATGATCCAAGGCCATTCCGAGGACAGGGATCCCAAGCGTGCTGTAGGATTCCAGCAGCGAGAGAACCTGCTGCACGTATCCAGCAAGAGATGGAGTGGGGCCTCCCTGGGTCTACACAGCGCTGGAGAAACATTTCAGAAGCAAAATCTGTGAAACAGGGCAACCAACTAGGGATGGTCTTGGAAAGACATGGAGGACGCCAAGACAATACTGACGTTTATGGGTCTAGGGGTTGAGGGGGGGGAGATAGTAACCCAGTGCGAAAACCGGGAAGGTAACTAGGTAGAGACCTTCAGGATAAAAATCCTTCTGGAAGTCATATGTGAGAAAATAGCTACATAGAAATTTGAGAATTCATCTGAATTCATCACATTTGGGGGGCACCTCCTGTGTGTCAAGGGTGGTTCCTATCCTATGGTAGTTAACTGAAAATATGAGATTCATGCACCCAACAAGCAATTATTGCCCACCTGCTGTATGCCTGACTATATGTTATGTGCCAGGGACATGATGGAACTTCAACCCAGTCCTTGCCTCGCTGTAGTGATAAAGAATATGTATCAGGGGCGCCTGGGTGGCACAGCAGTTAAGCGTCTGCCTTCGGCACAGGGCGTGATCCCGGTGTTACGGGATCGAGCCCCACATCAGGGTCCTCCGCTATGAGCCTGCTTCTTCCTCTCCCACCCCCCCCTGCTTGTGTTCCCTCTCTCGCTGGCTGTCTCTATCTCTGT
>NW_023247063.1:0-2447 GCF_002007445.2 Ailuropoda melanoleuca | reverse complement strand
GACTCTGATGAAAAATACAGGAAGGATATAGAGAATTGGGAGTGCTAGTCATTTTAGGGATATATAAATTTCCTACTGCTGCCTTAACAAATTACCACAAATTTATTGGGTTAAAATAACTTAAATTTATTATCTTATAGCCTTATAGATCAGAAGTCCTACACTCCTAAAATCAAGTTTTAAAATCAAGGCATCAGCAGGCTCCAGGAGAGAATCCTTTCCTTCAGCTTTTCCAGATTCCAGAGACTTCTCACATTCCTCGGCTCATGGTCCCCAACTCCTCTGTCCTCAAAGCCAGCAGTATAACATCTCTCTGACCCTTCATTTGTTGTCTCATCTCTTTCTGGCCACAGCCAGAAAAGAGTTTCCTATTGTAAGAGCTCATGTGCTTAGATTGAGCCACTCAGATAATCCAGGATAATCTCTGTATTTTCAGGTCCATTCATTAGCAACCTAAATTCTATCTGCAACTTTAATTTCCTTTTGCCAAATAAGAAAAACATATTCGCATTTATTTAGATGCCTGAATTATCTGAGGTTTGACCAGTGAAAGCCTTTTCAAATTGGGTTCTGTAACCCTTTGACATGTTCCTATCATAATTTAAGCACCCTCTCACTTCCGGCACAATAAGGTGATCGTGGCTTCTTTCGTAGTTTCCCAGTCCCAGCTCAAGAATCAGCCATTTATTCAAGGATTCTGGGTTCCTTTTAATGAAAAAACTGGTAAATAGTTGCTAGGTATGTTCATTGACTTTGAGATCTGTATATATTTTGAAGGTAGAGTCTGAAGGTGTGAGTGAAAAAAGGGAACAAAGGATGAACTGAAAGTTCCTGAGCTGAGCTAATGGAAGGATGGGGTTAACATGAACAGGAATGGGGGTGCTGAGGTGGAGTAGGTTTGAAGTTTAGTTTGGCCAAGGTCAGCTGAGATGCCCGTTAGACATTCTACTGGAGATGGTAAGTAGGCAGTTGGATATCTGGGTCCTGGAGGGAATTCTGGACTGGGGATGACCTTTGGGAATCATCACTGTATACAGATGACATTTAAATCCATGAGAAAGGATAAGATCATCAAAGGAATGAGTATAGATATTGAAGGAAAGATGGCCAGGGTCTGAATCCTGGGGCTCACCAACATAAGAGGCCGAGGGGAAGAGGAACAAGCCATAAGGGAGACTCAGAGAGAGTGACCACTGAAGTAGAAGGAAAAGCAGAACTTGGTGTTCCAGAAGGCAAGTGAAAGAACATGTATGGAGAAAGTGATCAACTGTGTCAAATGCTACTGCTGAGTCAAGTAAGGTGAGCGCTGAGAATTGACCATTACTGAGGGGATGTGGGCGGTTCCTCTGATTGGAATAGGTGTGAACAAAAATAGGAAAGATGGACTCAAACAGAACATGTGTAGACAAATTCTTTGAAGGGCTTGCTGCAAAGAAGAGCAAAGGAATGGAGTAGTAACCACTGAAGAACTAAGGTCATATAAAGTTGTTGTTGTTCTTTTCAATAAGATGGAAGAAATACCAGCCTACTGTTATGTGGTTGGAAGTGATAGACTGAGTAGGGAGTGGAAAGATTGATAGATGGCAGCAAGCACGGTTGGGGGTACATTCTGTTGCCTTGCCATTTCCAGCTTCTAGAGGCTATCCACATTCCTTGGCTCCCAGCTGCCTTCTTCTAGCTTTAAAACCAGTAATAGCTGGTGGGTCCTTCTCACATCTCCCTAACACCTCTTCCCATCACCATCCCTCTCCCTCATTGTACCCAGGAGAGACTCTCCAGATTTAAGGACTCCCATGGTAAGTTTGAACCCACCAGATAGTCCAGAAGAATCTCTCCATCTCAAGGTCCTTAACCTGGATCACATCTACAAAACCCCTTTTGTCATGTGAAGTATCACATCCACAGCTTCTGGACATGGGGACTTGGACATTATTCTGCCAGCCCTAACATCCCAGAGTTACCAGAGTGCCTGAAATAGATGGTTTCTTAGTTGCTTGTGCTTTTCCTTGAACCTCCTTGGCTTCGTTTTTAATTATTTAGACTGGGGTAAGCTTCTTGTGAGTTCTCACGAATTCTAGACAAGTGGGGCTTAATTCTGTGTGCACCTGCATACGGGCCTCATGGATCTGTCATTTAACTGATGTTGATTAGGTCTGCATTCACTCAGCTATCACTGAAAGGGAAGATGGATGCAACTCCCAGATTCATCTCCCACTCTTCTCCTGTAAATAATGTTTTCCAGGCTTCCTTGCACCTGGCTTCTAGCCAAGTTGCATCAGCGGAGGCCTGGGGAGAGATTAGACTACAGGAAGAAGGAAGGAGCTGAGGTATTTCTCGCTTTCTGTTTCTGCCTCATGGGGTGGTTCCCTGCAGCGACCGCATTTGCTCTGTGGTGCCAGCTCCCCTGGGCAGCCCTCTCTGGGATTCAAGCTGCAGCCGGAGGCCTG
>NW_023247062.1:0-2447 GCF_002007445.2 Ailuropoda melanoleuca | reverse complement strand
TGTGTGTGTGTGTGTGTGTGTGTGTGTGTGTATGACATATATGTGTTGTCTTAGCTGAAATGTTTCAGATACTTGTTTTGGGTGAACTTAATGTAAACAAAATCATTTTAACCATTTGAAACACAATTCAATGTGGGTGTTATGTTGTTTTTTTGGAAGGGGTGTGGGTTGGTATTTTTACAATGTTGTGCATCAGTACAAGTATCTAATTTGAGAATATTTTTATTAGTCCAGAAAGATATCCCATAGCTCCCAGTTCCCCTTTCATCCCATCCTGAGGCAATCATGACTTTATTTTACATCTCTATGTATCTGAAGTGGAAACATTTCATCTTTTATTTCAGGAGTGTCAGGGGATATTAAAATATATTTTCAGGAGAAATCTGGGGTCTGGTTTAGCTTCTAATCGTTGTTGGGAAGTCAGAAAAATAGAAGGCCTAGGAAAGAAAAACACCTTCGAAGATCTAAATTCACAAAATGAATAGAGACAGGAGTTCACATTCACGATTTGAGACCAAGTAGTCAGCAGTGTCACAAGTAAATCACAAAAGCTAAGGGGGGCTAGTAGTAAAAAAGAAAATAAAACAGCAGTGGGTAAATTTATCTATTAAGAGACCAAAATACAGTAGGATTTAAAATAATGTTTTCACTTTAATAAGCAGAGTGGAAGAATCATCTGCTACCACAGTGACAATTAGTACTCATGAAATATATTGGGCAGAGTCAAACTTCTGTAGGCTCAGGAATGAATTTATCACTCATGAGCATCAAATGTTTTAGAATTGTAAGTAGGAAAAGGGAAGTTTTAGTTGTTTTATTTGAAGGATTTTTGAAAGACTTTAAGATTTTAAAAATTTTAAATAATATGTTATCACATATTATAAAATATAATATATTTTAAATAATTTTTTTAAAAAATTTAATTAAGGTGGTGCTCTATGAAAATTAGAAATCGTTGACATTGAGCATTCTGCATTCTGTATCCTGTAGCATCAGTGAGTGTTTGCTGTTTCTCAGCTTTTGGAACTTATTTGAACCAGCTAAATCAATACCTGATGATCAAAATAGTATTCTAACCAAAGTTGCTTGTCGATGGTGATGGTATAATATGGTGGCACCTGCTAAAAACACTTGTACGTTAGTAGCTGTTTTAACATCTGAAATGATACATACATCTAATACATAGTTGTGAAGATCTGTGAAAAGGGGTGGATATTTTGAGGAATGTCCTCAAATTTGTGTATCTTTGACTACTCTATCATAACAGAAGGATAGATATAATCACTGCATTGTTGAAGAATTGGTTTTATTGCTAAACATATTCATTCTAAAATGAAGCCATAAAATAGTGACTGATTTAGAGGATTACATTGATCAAGCCCTGAATTTTAAAATGGAAACTGTTGCCAAGGGAAATTAAATGTTGTTGTGGTCAAGGTCACAGTGAAAGAGTTGGGACATAAACCACAGTATTCTGATTCATAGTATATCAAACACTATATATTCCTTCCCTGGACAAATGAAGACCAATTCTTAGCTCATCCTCCCCAATTGGCTTCCAAAGTGCTTGTTAACCTAACATTCTCTGTTCCTGTCTGTACCATTTGTAGGTCTCAAGACCTAAATGTGAACAATAAAGGAAATAGAAAACAGTGTAGAATAACGATATGTGAACTTGGAATGGGGGGAAAAAAGTATCCTGAAAGCAAAACGATAAGGTAGAGAGAAAGAGAGATTTTATTATTTTTTCTATTTTTTTAAAGATTTTTACTTATTTATTGGAGAGAGAGTGAAAGTGAGAGAGAGTACAGAGGGAAAGGAGGAAGCCGACTCGCCACTGAGCAGGGAGCCGGATATGGGGCTCGATCCCAGCAGCCTGGGATCCTGACCTGAGCCGAAGGCAGATAGATCCTTAACTGACTGAGCCATCCAGGCACCCTGAAAGAGAGATTTTAATATATCAAAATTCAAATTTCTACTTTACGTGGATACACTTGTCAAAATAATCAGTAGAGAGCCTAGTGATATAATTGCAGCAGCCCAACATAACATGGGATCATATCTAGAAAAGCAAGGAATGTCCATAAGTCAACAAGACAAAAAGAATAATAAGAATAATAGGCAAATTTTATGCATAAAAAATTACATAATGAAAAATTGAATAGCTAATAAGTGCAGAACAAAATGGGCAGTTTTATTTACAATCAGAGAAATACAAATCAAAACAGTGATGTTCCACATTATATCCATTACATAGAAAAATATTAAAAGTTATTTTTTAGGGGCACCTGGGTGGCTCAGTCGGTTGGTCATTTGGCTTTGGCTTAGGTCATGATCCCAGGGTCCTGGGATTCAGCTCCCTCATCAGGCTCCCAGCTCAGTGGGGAACTTGCTTCTCCTTCTCCTTCTGCAGCTCCCCCTGCTTGTGCTCTTCTCTTTCTCTCTCT
>NW_023247061.1:0-2447 GCF_002007445.2 Ailuropoda melanoleuca | reverse complement strand
TATAACACCCAGTGCACCATGCAATACGTGCCCTCCTTACTACCCATCACCAGCGTATCCCTTCCCCCACGACCCTCCTCTCTGAAGCCCTCCGTTTCCTATTTTATCACACACCTAGGATGTAACGTTTTCCTTTGAAATGACAGCTCTGAAAATGTCCGTTCCTGGGTTCCCGGTGAATAATGAGTGGAATGAGGTCCATGTCTTGTGAGCCCATGTGCAACAAAATGTATTTCCATTGCTCTGAGTGGAGCAAATCCAAAATGGTCCAAAGAAATAGTACAGAGAATAAGCAGTCTTTTTACAACAATGTTTAAAATTCAGGTTGGAAAATAAAACAGGCTCATATCCCATAGAGCATACCAAACAAGCAGAGAATCAGAAAAATGAATTCTTCATTCTACACTTGTCCGAGCTCGGAGTGATCCCCCGTGGCTCCCGGGTGACGATGCCCGAGATTTCCTGCCAGGCTTTAAGTCAGTGCTGTAGTTCCCATCCCGGCAGGCTTGAGCGAAGGCGGTCATAACGGGAATCTGCGTTCACGGCTTTCAAACCAGGTGGGAAGCACGGGCCCTTACAATGAATTTGCTCCGGGAGCCTGCATTCTTTGGGGGTTTGAAACACACCGAGGCTTGACTCGAACGTCAGGTTGGAGACGCCCTCTGAATCAGCAGAGATCGGAGCAGCAGCACAAGGGACTTCCCGCTCACATCTGTCTGTAACAGCCTTGGCCTCACTGACCCCGACCGCGGATGGGCTCTCGGTGGCTTCCGTGTGTGGAGCCAAAAACGGCTCTAAAGGAAATCGGTCATACTTGGGAGTACACGGGGAAAAGAGGAGTTGATGGAGAGAATGTTAAGGAAAGCCACATGCTTTCATAAACTCCGCTGGAGAGGATGCTCAGGGAATTGTGTCTGCAGCCTGGCATATCTGCCTGACTTTGTGGTTAAAAGGCAGGTGTGCCGAGCACCTGTGAGGTGACACAGGTGTGATGTGCAGCCTCTCCCAGCATCCACGAGGCCAAGACTGGAGACATCCTGATACGGAGTCCCTGTAATGTAGTAATTTATAGCACGTGCACACAGCCTACCCTGTGCTTCCTACGTCTCCCACTTGCCTCCTAAAACCCCAGGGAAGGTCACATTCCCTTGCATGCAGGCATCTGAGGTCAGAGGCTGCTCGGGAACCAAGCGGACACCCATGACGATTGCATTAATATGATTCCATTGGTTTCTTTTGTATTGGCATTGGTCGGTCACTAAATAGTCACCATAATATATGCAAATTACAGAATTGGGCAGTAAATACCTATGGGATGCCACGCGGTAGGAACGTCCCTGGGGGATTACATAAAGGCGCTGGAAGTAAAATGCAAAGGAGGACATGCTCCTTGTGCACCAGTTTGCAGTGGGTCACTAGCTGCGAATTCTGTCGCTCTCTGCCACTGTTTTCACACGAAGAAAGCCGTTTGCAGAGCGCTGTCCGACTCCGTTTGATGACCACTCGACTCCTCGCAAACTCATTAACATTCTGGAATAAACAGACAATCCGTTCTTTCATAACAACTTTTTGTAAAGCAGGCTTTTCCTAAAAAATTTAATATTCAGGGGGTATCATGGAACACGGACTTGATTTTCAAATAACTTAACTTTTAGGGGCGCCTGGGTGGCTCTGTTGGCTAAGCATCCGACTCTTGATTTCCACTCAGTCTTGAACCTCAGGTTTGTGAGTTCAAACCCTACGGTGGGCTTTAAAAAAAACAAAAACGAAACCCAAACACTTAATTTTTAAACGATATAACCATCCCACTCTAGGGTCAATGAAGTCTCCTAATTGGGCATTTTTTAACAGCTTTCCTAAAAAATAACTTCCCTAAAGTTCCAGTTGCACAATTTTTAGCAAACGTATGGAACTCTGCACGCCCAGTCCCAAACTACTACGAGGACATTTCCTCCTACTGCCCATTTGCTGTCCCTCCCCATCCTTGCTAGCAGGCTCATTGAATTGTTGATTTGCTCCTTTCAGGCTTTCTCAGAACAGAGAAAATAAAATGTTGCCTGAGGTCTTCGTGTGTGTAAAATGGTGTGTGATGGCCGTGTGCGTGCGTGTGTCTGCGTGTGCGTGTACTTTTAGCATCTCCCGCGTGCACGTTAGCAGGGAATCTCCGTCTTCCGGAAGCTCCTTTTAGTGTTAGACAGAAATGGAGGCTGCAGGGTGAAAACATCAGAGAGCAGGAGATGGCACAGCTGGGAGCTTGTAATCTGTTCGTCCGTGTGTGTGTGTGTGTGTGTGTGTGTGTGTGTGTGTGTGTGTCTGCTCTGCGGTTCCAAACTGTAAAGTCCATGAGACTAATAAGACGACGCTCCTGGCTGAGTTCTCTGTGCAGACAACTCATAGGCTTTGTCTTCTCTTGCCTGCACCGTGTCGCCTAGGTCACTGGGGGTTGG
>NW_023247060.1:1685-1878 GCF_002007445.2 Ailuropoda melanoleuca | reverse complement strand
GTTTCTATATTCTCACCTCAAGAAGCTGGAACAGCAACAGAGGGACAGGCCTAACCCACTCACAAGGAAGCCGTTGACCAAAATTAGAGCAGAAATGAATCAATTAGAAACTAGAAGTACAGTAGAGCAGATCAACAGGTCTAGAAGCTGGTTCTTTGAGAGAATCCATAAAATTGGCAGACCACTGGCAAGG
>NW_023247060.1:932-1200 GCF_002007445.2 Ailuropoda melanoleuca | reverse complement strand
ACCAAAATTCTCAACAAGATCCTTGCTAATAGAATCCAACAGTACATTAAAAGGATTATCCATCATGACCAAGTGGGATTCATACCTGGGACGCAAGCTGGTTCAACACTCGCAAATCAAACAGTGTGATACATCATATCAACAAGAAAAGACTCAGGAACCATATGAGCTTCTCAATTGATGCAGAAAAAGCATTTGACAAAATACAGCATCCTTTCCTGATTAAAACCCTTCAGAGTGTAGGAATAGAGGGTACATTTCTCAATCT
>NW_023247060.1:603-804 GCF_002007445.2 Ailuropoda melanoleuca | reverse complement strand
GATGCCCGCTCTCGCCACTATTATTCAACATAGTACTAGAAGTCCTTGCAACAGCAGTCAGAAGACAAAAAGGGATCAAAGGTATCCAAATCGGGAAAGAAGAAGTCAAATTGTCTCTCTTCGCAGATGACATGATACTCTATATGGAAAACCCAAAGGAATCCACTCCCAAACTATTAGAAGTTATAGAACAATTCAGTA
>NW_023247060.1:0-317 GCF_002007445.2 Ailuropoda melanoleuca | reverse complement strand
CCAGAGCAATCTACACTTTCAATGCTATCCCGATCAAAATACTGAGGACATTTTTCAAAGAACTGGAACAAATAGTCCTTAAATTTCTATGGAACCAGAGAAGGCCCTGAATCTCCAAGGAACTGTTGAAAAGGAAAAACAAAGCTGGGGGCATCACAATGCCGGATTTCGAGATGTACTACAAAGCTGTGATCACAAAGACAGCATGGTACTGGCACAAAAACAGACACATGGACAAATGGAATGGAATAGAGAACCCAGAAATGGACCCTCAGCTCTTTGGGCAACTAATCTTTGATAAAGCAGGAAAAAACTTC
>NW_023247059.1:0-1219 GCF_002007445.2 Ailuropoda melanoleuca | reverse complement strand
CTGACGAGAGTGCCACATAGTGGTCTCTGAGACACCACACAATCCAGGGATATATCAACGAACATCATCTCTCATGAGTAAGGGATCATGAATGAAAAGTTTCATGATAATCGAGGACTCATCACCCTTCTTATTGCTGATAAAGCAGAGTGTCCACGAAAACACCTCCAGCTAACATGGGCCTTTTCACTGGGGACCCAGATTCCACATTGGGTGTATGGGCCTGGGAAGGATCCAGCACTTAAACCAAGAAGCAAAGTGTGAGGATAAAGCCCATGAATTCACGTTGGCCTAATGCAAGGTGGAACAGAAATCAAGGTGCTTTGGTACCCTGAGTGAAACGCAACAAACACAGCACTGAGAAACATAATTTGGCCAACAGCCGCTTCTAACGAAATGTTTGCTTCCTGGGGAAATCCTATCAAAACTTCTGGTGGCAATGGAACGAAAAGGCCCAAAACATGTCCGTCAGAATCAATACAATGCAGAGATCGTCTTAGCACTATCATCACCCTTCGTGAATAGGGAAACATGAGGGTCAGTGATCACGGAAGCCTGACGACAGTGCCACATAGTGGTCTCTGAGACACCACACAATCCAGGGAAATATAATTGAACATCATCTCTCGTGAGTACGGGAGCATGAATGAGAAGGTTCAAGATTTTCGAGGACTCAGCGTGCTTCTTATTGTTATTAAAGCAGAGCGTCCAGGAGAACAACTCAGGCTAACATCAGATTTTCACTGAGGACCGCGATTCCACATTGAGTGTATGGGCCTGTGAAGGATCCAGCACTTAGAACCAAGAAAAAAGTGTGAGGTAAAGCCCTTGAAGGCACGTTGGCCTAATGGAAGGTGGAAAAGGAATTAAGGTGCTCTGGTACCGTGAGTAAAACCCGACAAACACAGCACTGAGAAACAAAATTTGTCCAACAGCCACTTCCAAAGAAATGTGTGCTTCCTGGGTAAATCCTACCAAATCGACTGTTGGCAATGTAACGGAAAGGCCAAAAACATGTCCGTCAGAAACAATACTGTGCAGGGACCATCTTAGCACTATCATCAACCTTCGTGAATAGGGAAACATGAGGGAAAGTGGTCACGGAATCCAGACGAGAGTGCCATATAGTGGTCACTGAGACACCACACACTCCAGGGAAATATCAACGAACATCATCTCTCTTGAGAAGGGAGCATGAATGAAAAGTTTCAGGATTTTC
>NW_023247058.1:0-5338 GCF_002007445.2 Ailuropoda melanoleuca | reverse complement strand
CTTTGGGTCTCTATCCCTCCATGGCTGAGCTCCTTGAGCTCAGAGGTAGTTTTAACTTGTCATAGTGTCCCCATGACCCCTAGCACAAGGCCGGTTGCATCATGGCATCACATGAACACATGAGTGAGTGTGATGGCATATAAACTCTTCAGATGATCCAGGAGCTGGTACTGAATGTGTGGCTTTTGTCTTGTCTGGACATTGGAATCTACATGCACTTTTTGCTCCATGTGTTGGATAAGGATAGTAAAAAGGTTGTGACTATACCAACTTGCATTCCCACCAACAGTGTAAGAGGGTTCCCCTTTCTCCATATCGTCTCCAACATTTGTTGTTTCCTGCCTTGTCAATCTTTGCCATTCTAACTTGTGTAAGGTGGTATCTCAATCTGGTTTTGATTTGAATTTCCTTGATGGCTAGTGATGTTGAACATTTTTTCATGTGTCTGTTAGTCATTCGTATGTGTTCTTTGGAGAAGTGTTTGTTCATGCCTTCTGCCCATTTTTCACTTGATTATTTGTTTTTTGGGTGTTGAGTTTGGTAAGTTCTTTATGACCCAGCAATTGCACTACTGGGTATTTACCCCAAAGATACAGATGTAGTGAAAAGAAGGGGTACATACACCCCAATGTTCATAGCAGCAATGTCCACAATAGCCAAACTATGGAAGGAGCTATGATGCCCTTCAACAGATGAATAGATAAAAAAGATGTGGTCCATATATGCAATGGAATACTACTCAGCTGTCAGAAAGGATGAATACCTACCATTTGCATTGACATGGATGGAACTGAAGGGGACTATGCTAAGTGAAATAAGTCAAGTAGGGAAAGACAGTTATCATATGGTTTCACTTATATGTGGAACATAAGGAATAGCATGGAGGACATTAGGAGAAGGAAGGGAAAAATGAAGGCGGGGGAATCAGAGGGGAGATGAACTATGGGAGACTATGGACTCTGGGAAACAAACTGAAGGTTTCAGAGGGGAGGATGATGGGGGATGGGTTAGCCCGGTGATGGGTATTAAGGAGGGCACGTATTGCATGGAGCACTGGGTGTTATACGCAAACAACGAATCATGAAACACTACATCAGGAGCTAATGATGTACTGTATAGTGACCAACAAGCATAATAAAATAATTTAAAAAGAGGTGGTGATTTTAATTATCCATGTCTTTCTTTCTCTCACAGTATCTTTGGGGCGTATAGCATGGATGTGATTACCAGCACATCGTTTGGAGTGAACATTGATTCCCTCAACAACCCACAGGATCCCTTTGTGGAAAATGCCAAGAAGCTCTTAAAATTTGATTTCCTTGATCCATTTTTCTTCTCAATATGTATGTACAGTACTAGCTTTCTTTTTTCCTTCCTTCCTTCCCCCTTTCTTCCTTCCTCCCTCATTTCTTCCCTTCCTACCTTTCTACAACAATTTTATTGAGATATAACTTCATTTAACATATCTGTCCCCCTTTTGAAATGTACAATTCAATTTTTATGGTCTGAGTGTTCATTGTCCAAGGAATGGATAATGAAAATATGCTATGGATATACCATGGAATCTTATTCAGTCATAAAAATGGAAGGATATTCTGTATGTGGACAACATGGATGGATCCTGAAGGCATTACAATGAATGAAAAGAGTCAGAGAAAGACAAATACTGTATGACCTCAATTACATGTGGAATAAAAAAAAAAGAATACAAGAAAGAAAGTCATACAAAGAGGAGATCAGATTTGTGGTCATCAGAGGCAGGGGTTGTGGGGTGGTACTTCAATGAAGGTGACCAAAGGTACACACTTTCAGTTACAAGATAGATGGGTACCGGACTGGTAAATACAACATGATGACTATGGTTAACACCACTGTATGATGTGTTTGTAAATTACCAAAAGAGTAGATTGTAGAAGTTCTCATCATAATGGCAGAAAACTTTGTTTTTATAACTGTATGAGATGATGGATGTTCACTAATCTTATTGTGGTAACCGTTTTTTATATATGTATGTCAAGTATGTGCAGTTCACCATATCACATACAGTACTGTGTCTCTGTTATAACTCAAGGAAACTGAAAACTCTGCTTGGTGCATTCAAGGATTTGTGCAATTTTTACTGCAGTCAATTGTTGGAATATTGTTATCAACACAGAAATCCTGTACTTTTTACGATCACTTCCCACTTTCTTTAGCCCTAAGCAACCACTAATCTATTTTCTGTCTTGATAGAATTGCCTCTTCCCGATTCTTCATACAGATAGAATCATGTAACACATGATCTCTGCGGTTGCCTTCCTTCATTAGCATAATCTTTTCAAGGTTCATCCATGTTGCATCATGCATCAGAACTTTCTTTTTATGGCAGAACAATATTCCATTGTATGGACGTGTTGCATTTTGTTTATCGTTTTATCATTTGATGGACATTTGGGTTGTTTCCAACTCTTGACTATTGTGAATAGTTGTGCTATCCATTCATGCACAGGTTTTTGCTTGAATACCTGTTTTCAATTCTTTTGGGTGTGTAATCAGAGGTGGAATAGTGAAAGTAACTTTGTCATGTTCATACAATGCTTTGCATTGTAACTTGCTGTGTTGCTAAGGTCTAGTGTGTTTACTTTAATAGCTACCAAACTGTTTTCCACAGTAACGACACCATTTTACATTCCCACAGTAAAATGTGAAGGTTCCGGTTTCTGCCCATCCTTGCCAACATTTGGTCTACACTTCTCTATCTTTTTGATGATGGCCACCTTAATGAGTGTGAAGGGTATCCCATTGTGGTTTTGTTTTGCATTTCCAATTACTAGTGAGGTTCAGCAACTTTTATATACTTGTTGCCTGTTTCATAACTTTTTTTTTTACTTTATTTTTTTATTATGTTCAATTAGCCAACATATAGTACTTTGGTGTCATGTTCAATGATTCATTAGTTGCGTCTAACACCCAGGGCTCATCACATGCCCTCTTTAATATCCATCACCTGGTTACCCCATTCTCTACTGCCCTCCCTTTTGTAACCCTTAGTTTGTTTCCTGGAGTCCAGAGTGTCTCATGGTTTTTCTCCCTCTCTGATTTCTTCCCATTCAGTTTTCCCTCCCTTCCCCTGTGGTCCTCTGCACTATTCCTTATGTTCCTCATATAAGTGAAAACCTATGATAATTGCCTTTCTCTGCTTGACTGACTTCACTTAGCATAATCCCCTCTAGTTCCATTGATGTCGATGTAAATGGTGGATATAAATCCTTTCTGATGGCTGAGTAATATATTCCGTTGTATATATGAACCACATCTTCATTATCCATTCATCTGTTGATGGACATCTCATCTCCTTCCACTTGAGTCAATAGCTTGACTATTGTGGACTTTGCTGCTATGGACATTGGGGTGTGTGTGCCCCTTCTTTTCACTATATCTGTATCTTTGGGGTAAATACCTAGTAGTGTAATTGCTGGGTCAGGGGTAGCTCTATTTTTAACATCTTGAGGAACCTCCATACTGTTTTCCAGAGTGGCTATACCAGCTTGCATTCCCACCAACAGTTGAGAGGGTTCCCCTTTCTCCTCCACATCCTCGCCAACATTTATTGTTTCCTGTCTTGTTAACTTTTGCTATTCTAACTGGTGTAAAGTGGTATCTCATTGTGGTTTTGATTTGTATTTCCCTGATGGCTGGTGCTATTGAACATTTTTTCACGTGTCTGTTAGCCATTTGTATGTCTTCTTTGGAGAAGTATCTGTCCATGTCTTCTGCCCATGTTTTGACTGGGCTGTTTTTTCAGTGTTGAATTTGAGAAGTTTTTTTTTTTTTTTAAGATTTTCTTTATTTATTTGTCAGAGACAAAGAGAGCTTACAAGCAGGGGGAGTGGGAGAGGGAAAAGCAGGCTTCCCACTGAGCAGGGAGCCCAATGCGAGGCTCGATCCCAGGACGCTGGGATCATGAGCTGAGCTGAAGGCAGACACTTAACTGACTGAGCCACCAAGGTGCCCAAGTTTGAGAATTTCTTTACAGATCTTGGATACCAGCCCTTTATTTGTAATGTCATTTGCAAATATCTCCTTTAGTTAAATGTGTATTCAAATTCTTGCCCATTTATAGTTCAGTTGTGTCTGTTTTTGAGTTGTAAGAGTTGTCTGTATCTTCTAGATAAAAGACCCTTATCAGATAAGTGATTTGCAAATTTTTTCTCCCATTCTGTAGGTGTCTTTTCACTTGCTTCATAGTGTTCTTTGTAGTACAAAATTTTTAATTGTTATGTTGTACAATTTGTGTATTTTTCCTTTTATCGTCTGTGATTTTAGTGTTGTATTTAAGAATTTTTTTTAAAAAGACTTTATTTATTTATTCGACAGAGATAGACAGCCAGCGAGAGAGGGAACACAAGCAGGCGGAGTGGGAGAGGAAGAAGCAGGCTCATAGCGGAGGAGCCTGATGTGGGGCTCAATCCCATAACGCCGGGATCACGCCCTGAGCCGAAGGCAGATGCTTAACCGCTGTACCACCCAGGCGCCCCTGTATTTAAGAATTTATTGTAAAATCTGAGGTCATGTGACCTGTCCCAGCACCATTTATTGAAGATTATTTATTCCATTGAATGGTATTGGAAACCTTCTCAAAATTCAGTGGAACATAAACACATGGGTATAATTTTGGACTCCAATTCCATTGATCTCCTTATGCCCAGACCACACCGTCTTGATCATTATAGCTGTGTGGTAAGTTTTGAAACTGGAAGTTGGAGTTCTACAATTTTATTCCTTTTTTTTTCAATATTGTTTTGGCCATTCTGGGTCCCTTACATTCCATATGAATTTTTATTTGAGTATGTCAATTTCTACGAAGAAGTCATCTAGGATTCTTATAGGGAATACATTAACCTGTAGATCAGTTTGAGGAGTATGGCCATATTGACAATATTAAGTTCTAATCCATGATCGTTGGATGTTTTTCCATTTACACAGATCTTCTTTAATTTATTTCAACAATATTTGTGGTTTTCAGAGTATAAGCACTTCTTTTGTTAAATCTATTCCTAAGTATTCTGTTCTTGATGTTGTTGTAAAAAAGTTATATTCCTAATTTCACTTTTTGATTTTTTATTGCAGTGTATGAAATAGAATTGGTTTTTATGTTGATCTTGTATCCTGACACCCAGCTAAACTGGTTTATTAGTTACAACAGACTTTTACTGCATTCCTTCAGATTTTCTATGTAAAACATCCTGTTGTCTTATAATAAAGATGCTTTTACTTCTTTATTTCCTCTACGAATAACTTTTGTTCTTTTTCTTTCACCCTTCCTTCCTTCCTTTCTTTCTTTTTCTTTTCTTTCTTT
>NW_023247057.1:0-2447 GCF_002007445.2 Ailuropoda melanoleuca | reverse complement strand
GGGCTCGATCCCATAACGCCGGGATCACGCCCTGAGCCGAAAGCAGGCGCTTAACCGCTGTGCCACCCAGGTGCCCCTCTGTAGTTTGCATTTTAGACAGGTAAGATGTGTAGCATTCACATAACAAGAAACATGAAACCTGCATATAAATGATGCTTACTATTTGTGATCGAATTGGATATAAATTATATGACAATTGATTTCAATTAATTGCATTCCATCTATTTTTTAAAGCATGCATAACAGAACATAAAAAATATAAATATTTTCTACATACCTTTTATTTCCATTACCACTTTCACAAACAATGTGTGGGAGAAACTGGTTAAGTTTTTGCCAAAAGCCTCTTTGTTCTTCTAACAGCCTTAAGGCTAGACTACTAGCTTCCCTTGTCATTGGATGTTCCCATGTGAGTTGTTCTCAGCAGTGGAATTTGAGAAAAGTGTGCAATACCTCTGGACCAAGGATTGTAAAGTGGTATGGTTCCTCCACCCTATCTTTTTCCTTTTGCTGTCTGGATATAAAGCCTAAGGAGATAGCAGGGCCCAGATAAGAAAGGTGCCTAAATTACTGTGTGAAAGAAAGTAGAACACTGATCAATTCTCACCCTGGAATATTGAGAAAGTGAAAAATAAACTTCAGTTTCTTTTCAGTCATATGTATTTGGGGGTTGTTTTGTTGCTTATTCTAAATAATACAATGTAATAGTATTGTGTGGCCTTCTTCTTCAATGAAATAAAATAAGATTTACATTCTCACAAAACTATAGGTACAGTGCATGATGGGAGTTTCTTCTATTTTCTGTCCAAATCCATCTTGAAATTTAAATTCAACAGTAAGCATAAGTGCAGAAAATGTCATGTAATTGTTTTATCAATGTTAAAATGTGAATATAGGCAAAATATTTTCATAATGAGTAACTCTATAGTTGAAATGAGGTGATATTGAGATCAACATATCTATTGCAACTAATATTATTTGCTTTCTTTTTGCATACATATCATCCTTGCACTTAAAAGACAAATTACTGTCACTTACTAAATCTTCGCTGTTGTCATGGTCCCTGCTTCTTTTGTGCTTGATCTCAGTAACTTAATCTTTACAATCAAAACCACCCTTGATTTTAATAAAACAAACACTTTTTATTATTACTAAAGAATAGTTGTATGATACCCTGCACTTAAGACAGTGCATGGACAAAAGATCATATTCAAACTAAAATGTGCACAAGGATCATTGGTAAGTGTAGTTAGTAACACTGTATGCCTCTAGGGACTAAATACTTTCATTGATGTAAGGCATTAAGACTAATGAAATAGGTGGCTTTCACTACCTCTTCCTAAACCTATTTTACTAGGAGGAAAGCCTATCTCATCTTAATCATTGGTTCCTGGCTATTAAAAACTGGCAGAAACAGATGATAACAGCATATTAATTGCTTTTATATTTGAGAGACTTTTTGCCTTGAATGAATAACATCAGTTATTTTTCTGGATCTGTACTTATATTGTTCCCAAATTTCTTTAGTTTTATTTAAGCAGTGGTTCTCAAAGTGGGATTCCTGATCTAGCAGTATTCCATTATATGGGAACTTATTAGAAATGGAATTTCTCTGGTCACACCACAGACCTACTGAATCTGAAACTCTTGGGATGGATTTCAGAAATCTGTGTCGTAACAAGCCTTCTGGAGATTCTCTTACATGTTAAATTTGAGGTCAATTAAGCTAGAAGAACTGGTGTAGGCGGTGACTGCACTTTACTCACATGAATTAGTTGATGTAATGCCTTCTGCAAAATTGCTGCTTAAAAATATCCCTCAGTTTTGATAGAAATGTTATTTTTTTTTGTAGTGGTGTTAGTGGTGAGAAAAGGAGAATGTATAGTTTCTAAGCTAAGAGTAACCATGAAGATCATCTCTTCTTACTAAAATATTTTTTACTCAGACTATTTACTGCCTTCCATTATCAAAATCTTCCTTTCTGTGATATCAAATATTAAGTCCCCTTTAACTGTGTGTCAGCCACATGTGGGGATTATACTTAGAATTAAAACTTATATTTGATGTATGAATGGGAGTCAGGCAAATCAACACTCTTTTTAGAAATGGTAACAACATCTGAAGCTGTACTTGGCAAATATCGATTACTAAGGAAATTAGAACCAAGGTTTAATAGGGAAGGAATTCTTTTACAGAGAGACATATTAACTGTCTTTAAACATAGGGAGTTTTCTCACATATGAGGACATTTTATGTTTTCTGGGCAATTTCAGAGAGAGATAGTTAAAAGAGGACTGATATCTGTTTAATAATATGCTAAAGCTATTATTAAATTATGTCTCTCTGTATGGACGGCACTGGAGGAGATAATGCTAAGTGAAATAAGTCAAGCAGAGAAAGACAACTATTATATGATTTCTCTCATCTATGGAACATAAGAACTAGGA
>NW_023247056.1:0-2444 GCF_002007445.2 Ailuropoda melanoleuca | reverse complement strand
GGGGCAGGCCTGGAGACCCACACTGCCCTCCCTGCCCACCCAGAGCACCCCAGCCTCATACCATAGCGACACACCGGGTGGGCCCGGCACGGACCCCGACGCACACCAGTCCCGGACACAAGGGTACACCCCGCTCTTGGCCTCAAGCACCGCTGTCACCCTCAAGGTGTCCGCCTTCCCCACATTCCAACCACACCTGGTCCCCTCTCTGACCCAAGCCCCTCTTCAACGCTGTCCCTTCTCTCCTGGATCCCCACCTTGAATCTCCGGGCCAGGAACTTATTTTTCATCTCCAGAAAGTTCCCCTTATTGGCTTCAGTTTTAAACGGCTCATTGATAATGGCAAACTGAGCATCATTCTGGATGTCCTGCCACCGTGCGTAGCCATGGCTGCGACGCAGGAAGGGGCTGTCAAGGAACTTAACAGGGAGGCGCTGCGCTACCCACACTCATTTCCTCCTGGCCCAATCTCCCCAGAGTGGGGTACGACCCCCCCTTCCCTAGGTGTGGACTCGGCCCCTCTCCAGATTGAGAAAACCACTTTTTTCTTGCATTTGTATCGAAGGATACAGGACAATGCCAGCTAGAAGCCAATAGTCATGTCTTCGGTGCCAGATTTCATTGAGTTTCCCCGAGGAAATAGCTGCCCGTTCCTCATTCTGCCACAGTGTGTGAAGCTCTGAAAAGCAGGGCGAAGAGAGAGATGGGGCGTCAGGAGTCTGGAAACCCAGGCCAGCTCAATGAACAGGCAGAGATGAGGGACCCGAGTAGCGGGACAGGACCAAGGGCTCATTAGGAGGAAGAGGGAAAGGTTAGGTTTGCGGTGAGGAGCAAAAGGGGTTACAAACGAGGCTCAAGTTCGGACCAGAAATAAAGGGGGGATTAAAGAGGTTCTGGAGTTAGGAGTGCGGCCAAGGAGGACTGTGGGCGGGGAAGCGTGCCCGCCCCACTGGCAGCGACTTGGAACGAAGGGCAGCGGGAGGCCTCAGGCACCACGAGCAGGCCCGGGAGGGCGAGCACAGCCCAGTGAGGAGCCCCCACCTGTGAAGCCTCCGTCTGCGATGTTGAACATGAACCGGGGCTTCTCCGCCTTCTCCTCACGGCGCCCGTTGGGCCGCGGCTCGTCCCGGGGCAGCCCCGGCCGCAGCTCCCGCTCCCCTTTCATGTCTTCTGCTAGGACAGACGGGGCAGAGCTCACTCCTGCATGCGGGCTCCTCCCAGCCCCCAAACTACGCCCTGTACTGGACTAGCCCTGGAACAGCTGCCCCCCAGGACCCAGGCGTCAGCTCCCCCAGACTCCGCCTCCCAATTCCCTCAGGGACCCGGGGCACCGGGGCTGCCACCCATTACCTCTCTTGCCCAAATCCCCCGTTTCCCCCTCCGGCCTCTCCCTGTGCTCCTGTCCATCCAACGGCTTCTCCTCCCCCCTCTCTCCTGGCGTCGACTCTGTGGCTGTGGGGGGGGGGGCAGGGGACAGGAAGGAAGGATGTCACCCTCATTCCCCTGACCCCAGAAGAGGGAGCTCCGGGATTCTAAGCCCCTCGTCACCCCTAAGCCCATGCACCCACCTGACTTCTCTCTGTCCCCCCGGTACCCAGGTTCAGTCTCCATTTCTCCAGGAACTCCCGGCACCTCGTCCTCTGGAGGAATCTTTCTTGGCTCCAGCCGCTCCCCAAGAGATGGAGCTGGGCTAGGGACGTCGGCCTAGGGGTCGGAATGGAGTCAGGATGAAGCAGAGAGACCCCAGGCACCTGGCCTTCTCGCTCTCCCCTCTGGGGAGCCGGGCAGCCACGCACCTCTGTCTCCATCTTCTCCCCGCTTTTACTGTTCTTCTCGGGCTTCTCCTCTTGGTTTTCTGCTTCATCCTTCTCAAGAGGTGTCCTCACACCATCTCCTTTCTCACTTGGAGCCGGAGTAGCTACGAGGGGGGAGACAGAGTGAGGGAGCAGAAACCCCCACCCTGACTCCAGTGCCTGTTTGTGGGGCAACGGCCCCATCCCCACCTCTCCTGCTGTCCCAACCCCCGTTACCAGGTTTAGAAGTGCAAGGACTGTTTGTAGCAGAAGCCTCAGGGGTTGTGGGAGATGTCTTGGTAGGAGAGGAAGCTCTGGAGGAGCGCTTAGAGTCAGCACTGGGGTCGGGCATCAGCTCGGGCATCGACCAGCGCCCATTGATGTGCTCAAATTCCTGTACCTGAGAGGGGCAGGGGGTGGTAGGGATGGGTCAGCTGTAGACACTGAGAAGGGCAGGGGGTGGTAGGGATGGGTCAGCTGCAGGCAATGAGAGGGGCAGGGGGGCATAGGGACAGGTCCGCTGCAGGCACTGAGAGGGGCAGAGCCAGGTCAGCTGCAGGCACTGAGAGGGGCAGGGGGTGGTAGGGACGGGTCAGCTGCAGGCACTGAGAGCACAGGGCAGGGGGGTGTAGGGAAAGGTCAGTGCAGGGG
>NW_023247055.1:0-2446 GCF_002007445.2 Ailuropoda melanoleuca | reverse complement strand
CCCAGAACGCCGGGATCACGCCCTGAGCCGAAGGCAGACGCTTAACCACTGTGCCACCCAGGCGCCCCAAGATATGTATTTTTTAAATATGTGATATGAAAACATGTGTTTTTATTGGTAACAATGTCACAACTACAACTAATATTACTGTACAGAAGTACTCAAATACTTGCACATGTGCACGTGTTGTCTATATTCAAAATAAAAAAAATGCTTAATTTTGGTTAGAGGATAGTAAACACAAAGATAAAATTTCTCCCTATGCATGTTCATATATTAAGTCAAAACCCTGAGAGAGACTAAAGTCCAGGCAACAATATATGAAATGAAGGAGATATTTAGAGAGAATATATTTCAAATAAATAAACATCCTGTTAAGTAAAAGAAAAAAAAAGGCAAATAGATAAAATAATCCTAACCTAAACTGGATTGACTCCAGAGAGTAAAAAGGAAATATCCCTATATCAACTGTTATTTAACAGTTTCCTTTACTTTGCTAAAAAGAGCACAGACAAACAACGGTAATACCGCCAAAGCATGATTCATTTTCAAGATGAATCCCTCCCTGTTCAAAGGTTTACATTGTTTTTGACCAGCATCAGACTGTTTATCCACACAAACTGTAAATACATCATTTTTAGAACTAACCAACAACAATGCCCATTTTGTTTTGACATGTAAGACACAAAAAGAACATGGAAAAAATGACCACCACTTGAATGTCTATGCTTTAAAAATGAGAAATACTATACAGAATAATGGGGTGACATTCCAACATAATAAAATTTTAACACGTTATCAGGAGGAAAATGCCTCCTGAAATTCCTTGCTTTCGAAGAGAATGTTAAATACAGCAGTAAGGTTAAACAAGATAATCTCTTTTCTGAGATGCCTTTTGTTAGCTTCACACAAAAAAAGGAAGAGAGCTATGAAACCAATCAAGCTGAGAGAAAATCATATATTTTTACTCAGAAATCGAGTATTGCTCTTCAAGTGTGTGTTCTTTCACAAATGACAGATCCTTAATTGATTGGCACCTCGCACCCTTCTACAAAAATACACTGAAAATTACTTGTTCGCGGTCATATAATAACTGCCTTTTCCCTTGGACTAGAAGATACACGAGAGCAGAGATTACCTCCAATTTTTGTGTACATTATACCCAAAGCCTAGCACAAAATCTGGTATGTGGTAAGCTTAATAGGGAAGGAAGAACAGAAGAAAAAAGAAGCTCAAAAGAAGACTTTCTGAATATATATAAATGTAAGGACTGAAAATCCTTCCTAATTTTTTACTATTATATCTGTTCTCTGGTCAATGTAGCTGCCCCACAGGCATTCTGAATCTTTCTCCATAAAGTGTTTAGTGAACTTTAATTGGAGAAAAATACTCAACACAAAGAGGAGGTTCTCAAAGAACCTGTACTATGAGCTAATTATATGACAAAATAGTTGCACCTAAAAGTTCAAGTAATTATTTCTGAAGTAAAATTTCTTGCAAATGGCTGAAAATAAAAATATCCCATTGCTTACTAAGCTTTTTTATTTTTTTTTTAATTCCAAATGCTTTTTAAAATGACTCTTTTCACCTATGACTGATTCTAAAAGATTTTCAACCTTGAAGATCATGGGTCAATAGTTAAATTAAGTAAACATAAATAACAACTGTTCTTATAAAAATAATGGGGCCAAAGAATAAGGCATCATCTAAAGAGAAAACAGAAGTCGTGAATTTTTTTGAGTTACAGAATTTCTCCCCAGGATCCATTTACCTATGTATGTTTTCACTCTATCTTAAAACTTCCTACAAAAAATACATATCTAGGATTGATTAGGTCTTACAAAAGGATATATGTTTAAGCAGAAACTAAAACAAATAAGGATGGGTATGTAGCCAAAAGTACTACAGAAGTACTCAAACAAATACTTGCACACCCATGTTCATAACAGCACTATTCAAAACAGCAGAAAGGTAGAAACAATCCAAATGTCCATCACTGGAAGAACAGATAAAATTGTGGTATATACATACAGTAGAATATTACTTGGGCATAAAAAGGAATGAAGTTCTGATAAATACTACCGTGTGGCCATACCTCAAAAACATACTACATCATATAAGCCAGAAACAAAAGATCACATATTGTATGACTGCATTTATATGAAATATCCAGAACAGGTAAATCCAAAGAGATGGAAAGCAGATTGGTGGTTGCTAGGGGCTGAGGTAGAGGGGAATAGGTAGTAACTGTTTAAAGAATACGTGGTTTTGCGGTGCCTGGGTGGCACAGTCAGTTAAGCCTCCAACTCTTGGTCTCTGCTCAGATCATGATCTCAGGGTCGTGAGATCAAGCCCTGCGTCGGGCTCTGCACTCAATGCAGAATCTGTTTAAGATTCTCTCTCTCTCCCTCTATCCCTCCTCACAATGCACATGCTTGCTCTCTCT
>NW_023247054.1:0-2446 GCF_002007445.2 Ailuropoda melanoleuca | reverse complement strand
TCTCTCCCCCTCTCCCCCTCACCTCCCTCCCACCACCCTCCCTCCCTCCTTCCTCCCTCAACCACACTAAGTGTTCTGTGTTAATGACCTAGCATTGTAAACAAATACATTCACAAACATATACTTACAAATGACAGACTTTGGTCATTGTTTATTAGTATTACTTGCAGAAATGCAGTGTTAGACATTTCTGCAGCTACATTTTCTCACTCGATAATACTTCATAGAAATCCTAAACAAGTCAAGTGATTTTGCTATAATGCATTCTTTTTAATGGCTGCATAATGTTTTACGACATTTTGAAATTTTTTTATCTTAAAGATTGATTCAACCATTCCTCTATTTATGGGGGGATTCACCTTGTTTCAGGATGTTAACTGTATGAATAATGCTGTAATAAACATGATACATCTATTCTTATGAAATTATATTATTACGGTAATGTATTTTTATTTCTTTGAAATAGCTTCCCAGGGATGAGACTGGTGGATCAAAGTGTATGTGAATTTTTGTTTTTAGAAGATAGTGCCATACTGTGGTTAAAAAAGGACTGTGACAATTCACATCACATTTGCGAAGTACAAAAGTATCTTTTCCTCTGCATCCTTACCTCTAAAGAGAAAAGGGTGTTGTCATTCTATTGTTTTTGTTACTTACATGGTTATAAAGGGCTATTGTATTGTTACTTGAATTTGTATTTCTTTGATTATGGATGTTTTTAAATATCCATACTTTATGGCCATTATGCCCACTTTTGGGTAAATTAACCATTTCATACCTATTTTTATTATCTGTTGCCCATTAGTGAGGGCTCTTGGTATTTAAAAGATACTAACTTTGTATCTGTCATCTGTGATGCAAATGTATTTTTACCTCTATAATTCCTCAGTGACCTTGTTTAAGTCTTCTATTGCTGTTGGTTTCTTGTCTTGGGTGAGCACAGTCTCCACAAATCCTAAATTGTACGTAGATGCTCCTAGATTTTTTTCTGTAATTTAGATAATTCATTTATCTACTCAATGATTTATCTTTATATCTAATTCTTTACACTGATATCTTCAGTTATCTGGAATTTATTTCTATAAATGCTGAGAGAAAATGTACATTTCTATTTTCTTCCAGATGGATAGCCAATTGAGCCTGCACCTGCCTTCTCACACTGAATCGAAATGTCAGCTTCACGATAGATTAAAATAGCATGTATTTTGGAATCCAGATTTTCCATTCAATTCCTCTACCATATTTATTTATTTCAAAAACCAATGCCCTATTTATTTGATTACAGTGGCTACATACTGTCTGTTAAGATCTGTACTCACTAGACTTTTTTAAAACATTTTATTCCTGGGCTTTTAGTTTTTTTCCAAATAAGCTTTAAGAACATTTTGTATTATTTTTAAGTCTTACAATTCTAATTGGAATTGTAGTATATATCATAATTAATGTATGTATAAATATTATATATACATGTATACAGTGAATTTGGGGAAAGCTAACATTTTAATTACCTTCAGTCTATATATCTAAGAACTCAGTATATATCTAAGAACTTTGTATAATATTCTATTTGTTTGAATCTTGTTTTTAGGATTTTACACCTTTATTCACGCAATATTGCTTTGCATTTTATTGTAACCACAAATTAAGTTTTCCCATTTTCCCATTTAGGTGATTTCTGCTATTCATTGTTATATGTATTTTTGGATCTCTCTATCTTACCAATTCAAGTGCTTTTTTCTTAAGTCTCTTGGGTTTCCCAAGAACTTAATATTATTAACAAAAATAGAAAGTTTTATCCTTTCTTTTCCAATATTGATGCAAATTATCTTACTGTCTTTTCTTACTACATTTGCTAGAACTTCTAAGAAAATGTTGAATAATAATGATAGGAGCAAGCAATCTTATCTAGTCCCTGATCATAATTAAAGTGATTTTAGTGTTAGGATAATGTTTACTGATGTTTTGTAGTCTTTCTCATACTTAAAAAATTCCTTTTTTTTTTAAGATTTTATTTATTTCTTTGAGAGGGAGAGAATGAAAGAGCACAAGAAGGGGGAGCAGCAGAGGGAGAAGGAGATACAGGCTCCCCGCTAAGCAGAGAGCCCGATGCAGGGCTCGATCCCAGGACCCTGGGATCACAACCTGAGCTGAAGGCAGACACTTAACCATCTGAGCCACATAGGTGCCCTAAAAAGTTTCCTCATGTACATAGATTCTTAAAAGTTATTGTTAAGAATAGCTGCTGAATGTCTATCAAAATGGCCTTTCAGCATCTATTGTCATGTTCATTTAATTTTCAGCTTTGATATGCTGATGTAATGAATTATGTTGCTTGATTTCCTGATACCTACACAACCTTGCATTCTTGGCCATTGTTTCTTTTTTTATTTTATTTTATTTTATTATATTATGTTAATCACCATACAGTACATCCCCAGATTCCGAT
>NW_023247053.1:0-2446 GCF_002007445.2 Ailuropoda melanoleuca | reverse complement strand
TTCCCTCTCTCGCTGGCTGTCTCTCTCTCTGTCAAATAAATAAATAAAATCTTTAAAAAAAAAAAAGATTAGCAGAATCATTTTAGTCCTACTTTACAGATGAAGAAATCACAGCTCAGAGAGGTACAGACATCTACAACACAATAAACTATCCCTCTACTTTTTCTGCTGTTTTTTCTTTTTCTCATCTAAGAGGTCTAGGAAAAAGTTAATGTGCTACAGAGATAAGTCTCAGATGCAACGATTATTTCTATAAGTGAATTAAAATATAAAATGTGAAGCGTGTCAAAGGCGTTGGGTATTACGCTTGTGACACTTTTTCTAGGCAGGCTAGAGGAGTTGTACTGATTTACTCTTTACTGGCACCGTTGATGGGAGCTCAGGTCATTCTGAAGACTTACAGTTGTCACTCTCACCTGCTCTGATGTTTCTTGGCCCCCCCAAGAAGAGTCGGTTTTTGCTGTCACAGGTATATCGTGAGGAGGAAACCAAGTCACTGAGGGGCTGTGGGAATCGCCACAGGGAGCAATGGGTTGGACACAATGTCTTTTCTCCTTTTGTATTCTAGACTTTGGCAGCTCCCTCCCTTGCCTATATCCCAGACCAAAACAGCCCATAATTATGTTCTACATCCATTGTATGTAAGAGACAAATATGTTTTTCATTGTGTTATTTTTAGCAGCAGTGTTTCTAGCCAGGGAAAACACTCTATTAGTTCCAGGGTTTTCCTAATGACTTTTCCAATTTTTCCAAATTTTCCACATCAGACTGTTCAGGATTGTTCGGGTCCCACACTCCTGGAAGAGGGTTCTTAGCAGGAATGTAGGGTAGGCTCATCCAGTGGGATTCTAAAGGCGTTCTGATCTCTGAGCTGCCGAGGCTGAGCTCATTCTGTGCCAGACAATGAGTAAATTAATTAAATGTGGTCATCAGACTGCATTGTGGCCTGCAGTTCCCAGCACTGGTTTGGGGCATCCGGAAAAGCTCTGGTTATCTCAAGGGCAGATCTGTGAGTCTGAAAGCAAATATTTATTTCATTCGAAGTTTCAAGTCCAAGTATGAACCACAAAGCAGCAAGTTGAAGGTAGAAAAGAGTCATGAAATCACACAGCTGTAGGGTGCCAAAATTCCAAATAGGCTCAGAATCACTAATGCATATTTTTCTACATTTTTCTACCTATTTTTAATGGACTCTTGAAAGTCCATTAAAGCTTTTTATTACACTTAATTGTTGTATTGTTCAGAGATTATCTGTTGATTAATAAGCAGTGATTACATCTAGAAGTGTGTTTTACATCTCGCGGGTTTAGTAAAGGTCTGCTGAGTCAGAGGGACTGGGTGAACAGGGATTCAAAAGCCATGTTGCCTGGATTTGAGTCCTGCCTCCATTACTTATTAGTAGCACAGAATTCCCACTGAAGAACATACACAGGTCTATTCATATTCCAAGCAAAGTTAAAACAAACTTAAAAATCCTCTTTATAAAGGAGTCGTTGGTCTTTAAATAATGTCTTTCTCTTTTTAAAAAAAATTTTTTTTTGGAATTTCCATGGAAATTATTTTTTCAGAAAAAAAGACACTGAAATCTTCCAGTTCAGGAAATGGAAGTAGATCTTCCTTGAGCCCGGATCCTTCTTAGAGTTCTCCTCAGTGAAAGGGAAACTCTATCTAGAAGCAGCTTAAAGCTCAGGTTCTTGTCACCACTATTTGTCAATTTAATGTCATTGGAAATGCTCCTACTTCAAACTGGTCAGGGGCCGTTTTCAAACATCTATTTTTTAAAAACTTGTTCTCAGGTGTGTGGCTGCTGAAGTGAGCAGGTGGAATGGGAAGGGCATGTTCCTCTTCCAGCAACCAAGCTCCCCTCTTGGTTTTCTTTTCTCAACTTTTTCCTAGGCAGGTAGAAATGTAATTTAATGGAAGCTGAAATTCCTCAGAGAACCTGAGTTTGGGATCTGTTTTGGTTCCCCTCCCCCCAAATTTCAGGGTGCATGAGAGAGAGAGTCTGTGCCTATTTAGTTATTTATTGAAGTATATTGACGCACGATGTTACATTAGTTTCAGGCGCACAATGTAGTGATTTGACACCTCTGTGTGTTATGCTGCGCTCACCACACCACAAGGGTAGCTACCATCTGTCTTTATTTATGTTTTGTATTTTGAGTTGTGTTTTTATTACGAGTTGTGAAGCAGCATGGCCAGACTCTGCCCATGAATTTTGGCCATTCCGTATTTTAGAGTGGAATTTCCTCCACAGTCATTCCAATATCGATCTCCTTCTGAGAGAAATTTTTTTTTAAAGATTTTATTTATTTACTTGACAGAGAGAGCAAGACAGCCAGCGAGAGAGGGAACACAAGCAGGGGGAGTGGGAGGAGGAAGAAGCAGGCTCCCAGCATAGGAGCCTGATGTGGGGCTCGATCCCAGAATGCCAGGATCACGCCCT
>NW_023247052.1:0-2445 GCF_002007445.2 Ailuropoda melanoleuca | reverse complement strand
ATACCACTCTTGATAAAGTACATTTATAAGAAGCAACAGTTAAATTTATAATAACTTTTTTGATATCTATGGGTCAGAGCACAATTTCATTTTAAGGTTGTCATTTAAGAATACTCAAATGTACATAATAAAAGCCGACGTTTCATGGTATTATCTACTATTCAAGAGGAATTCTTATTATTGCTCACTACTGATATCACGTTGAAAGATAATAAGATTTTAAAATTCTGAACTTTACATGAAAATGGGAACATTTCCCATTGTGTATGAGATGCTAAACAGAAGTCTTCTTTAAGGGAACAATGGGCATTAGAACAAATTTTTCAATACCCTTCTTCCCCAAGTCTGTTTTAAGAAATGTTGAAAACAGTGTGAAATTTTTATTGTACTAATTAAAATCACTTCCAGGGAAACTCAACAAGTATGTATAAATAAATCTGTATGTGACAATCACTCATGTGCACTTACTTGCTGAGATATATACAGTATATAGATAAGCAGAGAGCTAGACAGATCAATAGATAGATGATAGGGAATATTACTAAAAATGTTACTGCTTTCCTTTTCATTTATCATCAGGATCTTTGCTTTTCAATACACAGAATTTCTAATCCTTTGGGAAGAAACAATATGATGTGGACTTCTCTGAATTAAGAGTCCACTGACAATATCATATTTTAAAACTCCTTGTACCATTTAATAATACCTACTTTGTGTTTAAAAAAAAATCTTGAATACTATGTAGATGAGAACTGGAAATGTCCAAAATCAAAGAAAATGGAAAGAACAAGTATTTACAATATGATGGTCAAAACCAAAATCATTTTAAAAGAATACATCTGATTTTTTTTGGTACAACTTGATGAAGAAATTATAAAAATAATAATAAAAAGTATATTGCCTCTGCTGAAGGGGAAATGAATTATTTGGAGGTATTAATGTATCTCCACACAAAAGTTTTATCCTCTAAAGGGGCTATTTCTCTAATAAATCAGTTACGAGAGGTGTTTATTTCAGCATTCTAAGGAGCAGGATTCCTTCGGCAGCTTTCCTTTGTGAAGCACTACATCTACAGTGGTGAACACTTGCCCTCAAGAATCTCTCAGTTTGTGAGAGATATGGACATGCATCAAAATATTTCAGATGCCATAAGAATTTTTCATAGTTAACAATATATTAGACAACAAAGAAACCTTTAACACATTTTATAAACATAGAAATAGTGTAAGTCATTCTCTTATGGAAAGCCAATAAAATTATAATTGAAAAACAAAATATAAGGCAAATAATGCCTATAACTGGAAAATAGTAACCTCCCTTTAAAATCATATGAGTTAAATTTAAAATTCAGAATCTAGAAAATAAAATATACATTAGAACCTATGGTATTTGACCATAGAAGAGCTCTGAAATAAACTTATGATATCAAACTTTTACAGGACTTGATAACAAAACTTAAACTAGATGAAACAGACTTCTACTGGCTATGAGGACTTCACTTGTATCAGACCAGTGTTTCTCCTGAGAACAACTATAAAACTAGAAAATATATCAAGAAAATTAAAATTCCAACTGTTTGAAGACATAAAAGATTGAGGAATGAATCCAAGACTTGAGGGGGAGAGAAAGAAGCCTCCTATCCCTGCCGCATGTTATTTCCATCATTGGTTCATTCCTGATGCAAAATTGTGTTGCCCAGCAGAAAGCAGCAACCTAGAGGCTTCTCAAAAGCATCAAAGTTCCTGTGAAAAGAAAACTGGAGCCCACGGCAACTAAAATAGCTAAGAATTGGAACAAAGAATAGAGAACCAGATAGTAGGACCAGAAAAAAAGGAAACTCGCAGACATGTCTGACCTTTACATGAAGTTAGACCACAATTTATTGTCAAATTCTAAGGCAGCAAAAGACACACAACTAGCCATAAAGCTGACTTGCAGAGCTGAGGAGGGGATCGACTACATGGACTTAATGTGTTCTTGGTCAATATACTGGTATTCTGATCCTCTGCTATCTCTGTTCTACAATACCTGTCTATTGAGTTTTTCATTTTAGTTTTTATATTTTTATTTTAGAATTGCTATCTGATTATTTTTTGTTGATTGGGATTCTCTGGTGAGATGTTCTTTTATCTATTTCTTAAACATACTAAACACAGTTATCTAAAGGTCCATATCTGTTAACTACAAAATCTGAACCTATTATAGGTGTGTCTCTACATTGTCTTTTATTTTCTCTTGGTTTTTGGTCGTTAGGTTTTGCTACATGACATTCCTGTTATATTTTTATATTTAACTTGGGGTACCATATATAGTAAATTTAAAGCCTCTGAATGATACCACGTCTCCCAAGAAAAGCTAGTGCTTATATGGGCAAAGAGAGTAGGGTGATAAACAAGTCATCTTGTGAACAGTTGCGCTTGTTTAAAATCTTTTAGGTGGGGGGGG
>NW_023247051.1:0-2445 GCF_002007445.2 Ailuropoda melanoleuca | reverse complement strand
CCCCCTGCTTGTGTTCCCTCTCTCGCTGGCTGTCTCTATCTCTGTCAAAAAAAAAAAAAAAAACTTTAAAAAAAAAAAAAAAAAAAAAAAAGAAGAGTATTTATAACAAAAAATTTTGTCTCATTGTAAAAAGAAGTAAAAGGGAAATCTTGAGATGAAATGCTGGTGTTATCTTGTTACCCAAACCCATACTTGGTCCTATAGCATCCTGCAACTTTGCCTGTGGTTTTGAAATAGTCACTGACTGATGAGGAAGATTCTCAGGTTCCTGGTCAATTTCTTTCCCCATTGATTCAGCTACAAGCAGTCTCCTGCGGAGATCAAAAACAATGAGCACTTTGGAAACCGTGACCCACATCAGCATGCTAGGGTCTCTCAATAAAGAACCCCCCATGTCCCCAGAGGCCAGGCTGGGTGTGATTTAAATTCCACCTTCTGCAGGGAGATCTGTGAATCTGCAGGAATAGCGGGTGATTCCCTTCTCAGCTCCGTAAGCCAGTACCCAGGTCCTGTGCTTTGACAGAAGACTGAAGACAGGCCATCCTGTGTGCTGTTCAAATGTGTTCATCGAAGCAATAATTATTTTAGCGCTGAACTTCAAAATTCTACCCTGCGTCCCCTTCCCCTTTTCGATTCTTGGCGGATGAAATAGTTCTCCTGAGTGCTTATCATCGGTGCAGAAAGGACTATCTTTGCTATCAAATGGGCAACAAAGGCAGGAAAGCTGACTCTGTGGGAAGTCCTGGAGGGACCTGAAATGCCATCTCTTTCAGGTAGCACTACTCTGGCCTTTTGGATAGGATGGATCTAAGAATTTGCAGGAAAATACTTTTCAAAGAAAATAAAATTGACTCCTTTTTTATATGGGCACTTTGTTTTCTGGGTTTCTTCTAATTTCTCAAACAAAATTAAATTTCAGAGACAATTATTAAAATGCATAAGGGAGAGGATGCCTCCCCCTAACATCATTTTCTAGTTCACATTCCTCTGACATCTCTTCCCACCGCAAAAGCCCGTGTAATGATATAAATGCCACCTTCCAGAGCAGACGTGATTACTGTACTGGAAACCATCATGATCATAATTTATGATCACATTACTCATATCATTCTTTAATGGTTACTATGGGATTAAAATCTAACCTATTTTCCTTATCAGTTAACTATTTTATAGGTATGGATTTTACTTTTCTGAGCTCGGGGTGAAACGTGGTAACCCACGTTCATTTTCTTGTTTTATATTTACATTCTATTCATATTAGAAGTCTGTGACTTTTTTTAAATTGGCAAGTGGAGAGGTATTACTAGTTCCATTCAAGTTTGTTGTTCTTCTCCTTGCCTCCTAAATATATATATATACTAATGTAACTCTTGTTTATTTTTTAAAGCTTTCCATCAACTTCAGTGGTAATTATATAATTAAATTTTGGAGCTAGAGCCATTTTTTATAATGTAGGTTTACCTCCTATATTTTAGCATAAGAGAGATGTGGCCCCAAATTTGCAGTTATGTTTCCTTTACATAATTGGAAAATGTTACTTTAATCTACCTACCTTCTTCTTCTCTCAAACTTTTCTAAAATCATTTTCTGGGGCACCTGGATGATTCAGTCGTTTAAGCATCTGACTCTTGATTTCGGCCCCAGTCATGATCTCAGGGTCGCAGGCTCTCCGCTCAGCACAAGAGTCTGCTTGGGATTCTCTCTCTCCTCTGCCCCTCCCCCGTTCTCTCTCTTTCTCTCTAAAATAAATAAGTAAAATCTTAAAAAATATATCATAAAAAATAAAAAATATATCATATTAAAATTATTTTCTAGTTCAAATAATCTATAATACTTATACACTTGTTATTTACAAGAAATAAAATGAAATAATGTCATTTTCATATTTTAACTAAAGCTAGGATATTTTGAATATCCCTCAGAAAATACCATCAAATGTTCATTTCAATTTTCCCTCTATACTAATAATACCAATAAATACCACCCTAAAAAGTCATTAAAAAATTTATATCCATTTTTCTATTACTCTGAATTATTTTATATATAGCTACTTTTAGTAGAAATATCCACGTCAAAATGAATGCAAAGACACATTAACAAAAATTCTTTTCACTTCTTAATGCTATGAAGAATCACCTCACTTTTATACATCCTTCCAATTAAGTTAAAATAATGTCTTGTACCTACCTTCCACTTAAATTGACTTCCCCCAACAGGCATTTACTGATCTGAAACGTAAATTGATCTAAATGTTGATGTAAGAAAAAGAAAAAAATCCACATCCATTACCAGAATGTCAACAAACTAACTGTCTTCGATGTAACTTAAAAAGAGAAATCTGCAAAAGAAAAAACTGGGTTTTTTTCTCCCCGTCGTATTTAGCATACATAATCTATCATCTCATTCTTCTTTTTTTTCTTTTTCTTTCTTTCTTTCTTTTTTTTT
>NW_023247050.1:0-2445 GCF_002007445.2 Ailuropoda melanoleuca | reverse complement strand
TCTCAGTAACTTTTTCATAACTCCTTGGACCAAAAGACTTGCCTAACAACACCATTTATTAAGTATTTTAACTTAAGTATTCATGACCTTTCAACTTAGTAGATGTTTGAAAAAAATAACACACATAAATTGAAAGACAATATATGTATTCAATCCTCAAAATAATTGCACACTAATGGGATCTGTGTGCCTACTGAGGACAACACAATTTCTCCAATATTGTAATCAGACTGGGCACCACCATCCCCATATCCTATTCCACACTGAGTTTCTTGCTTTATATCGCAGCAATCGCCAAAAACCTCAACATTGCAAAGATATACTATAGAAAGGAATGTAGTGCCTTTCATTGTTTATACCATGAACTATCTCCAGCTAGTACTTCCAATGATGTCCAGAAGATGTCAACTATCCTGTGTTTCCCTTGAATGTTCAAAATGCCCCATGCCTTCCTATGAGGTAGATATAATGCACTGGGGTACCTCGATGCACAGAATATAAATTTTATCCACAGCTAACTCCCACTATGCAGTAGGAAAAGAAAGTAATAGCACTGTCTCTCCACAGAAATGTCAAGGGGGTTCTGTCTAAAGGACAGAAGCAAATCAGGACAGCAAGGCAAGATCCTCCCAATTTCCATCAGCCACTGAGAGCAAGGATCAAGCCATTGAAACAAAGACTACAACTTAGGGAAGAATCAATCAATTCCCAGTCTGGAAGGAACTGTCCATCTCTTAGTGGGAGAAAGACCCTGGAAATTCTGGAAAAGCAAGCTACTAACATCCAGGATGTGACTTATCAAACAGTTGGTCCTTCAGAAACCACTAGAGAATTAATGCACTAGGACAAAGCCACTTAGACATACCTAACCTGCTCTGAAATCAGACAGAGGGAGCTGGAGACATACAACTAAGTTCCCCACTTACTCAAAATCTAAGAGCAAGAAGCATATAACTTCTATACCCTCAGTAAATTTCCCAGAGCCTTGTAGGGAGCCATGCACATCATAGGCACTCTGTTGGCTAGCTAGCAGCTGAATAATTAAATGCACATTAAATAAAATATTCCTGCGCTTTCGGTTCATTAAAATAGTGGCATTTCCTGACATCAAGTCTGCTTAGCTATTCATAGTCGTCTCTTTCATTAAGATAGAAGTGATCTCACTTACTGAACTGAGGGCAAAACCTCAAATTCTAAACCTCAGTCAGGCGCTGTGTTCCCCCTATTTTGCTCTGAAAGAAGAGTCTTGCTGAGTTTCTATCACAATGGCTTTCACATTTGAAATTATTTTTTCTGTATACATATATATATTTTTATAATGGGGAAGTCTAAATAAGAGATGGTTCATTCTCCTTATATAAGCAGGGGTCCCTAGAGTGGGTGTCGAGTATTTTTAATAATTGTCGCGTAAGTCTGCTTACCTAGCACTTCCTCCTCGAAGGCAACTTTCGCGCTGCTGCAGCCGACCTCACAGGATTCTCGCTGTGGAGACAGGTGGCGTCCCAGTCAGTGCAGCCTCGCTCCTGATGTTGCTGATACATTTCAACTACATTGTCACTTTCAAGTGCCTGGTATGTAAGTGTCCTTGTATATCAATTATTTCAACTGTAATACTTTAAGTTTCCATTTGCTAGTGGGATTACAAGAGCACCTTTCAAACTTTTTTACCATGTCCCAAATTTCAAAACACATCTAACCAAACAACCTAGTACACACATACATTTTGGGGGAAAAAAATCTTGAAACAGTATTTACTTTTGTTTCCTTTTTTATTGAGGTATATTTCATATGCCATAAAATGCACCCATTTAAAGTACACGATTCAGTGGTTTTTAATATATTCATGGAATTGTGCAGTCATCAGTACAATCTAATTTTAGAACAAGTTCGTCCCATTAAGAAATCCCACATCCCACACCTGTGATACAATCATACATGTTCTGTTCTAGTCTATTCTTTCATTTTGTTTGTTGTGACTCTTTATTCACTAAGTTGATTTCATGATCCTCTAATGAGTGACATCCCACCGTGTGAGAAAGCACTGAGCTCAATAATGCAATTGTATGTTTGCCGTCTTGGTCAAAGTTTTAGTGAGTTAATAACCTAAAACTCCAGCCTAAAATGATGCCTATTTATTTTGTATATCCATGCTTTCCTTCAGAAATTAAAACCTGACTAAATTTTATAGTAACTTGAACGTTTTATGAATATCTTAATACTAACATTAAATTTTAAGGTCTACAAAAACCTAACAATGATTAGCATTTTCCTTCATTAACTTAAAACAGTAAACATTTTCATGACCCAGACATAACCGCAACTCTTAACAGATGCATTAGCACTCGTTACAAAGAAAGAAGAAGGGGGAGAGGGGAGGAAGGAAGGAAGGAAGGAAGGAAGGAAGGAAGGAAGGAAGGAAGGAAGGAAAAGACAAAAGAAAAAAAC
>NW_023247049.1:0-2444 GCF_002007445.2 Ailuropoda melanoleuca | reverse complement strand
GATCCCATAACGCCGGGATTACGCCCTGAGCCGAAGGCAGATGCTTAACCGCTGTGCCACCCAGGCGCCCCTCAAGATAATTTTTAATTAATTATTCAGATGATGGCTTCAACTCTGGATCAATGTAACCTTGTAAAAGTTAGCACTTTGAAAGTTACAGCCTAAACTGTGGGTGCGCCATCCAAGTCCACTGAGATTCCATTAATATTTCTGTGTGCCCACCCCCTCCCCGGCTTTTGTGGGCTTTGCTTTTCCAAAATCTGCACCTGCATCTCTTTGGATGACTGTCTTCAGGCTTTGAAAGCTGCTTTGCCCAGAAGACAGAGAACTGGCAGTGTCTTGGTGTTTATGTCACCTCAGGGTCGTTTTATGCTAGTAACTGATGAGAATGGGAATGTGAAAGCCCAGCTCCTCTGCTTCAGGTTGGAAGAAACTCTGAAGCACAACTTAGGCCCAGGGTATTCCTGTCGGATCAGCCGGAGGCTGGGACTTTGCCTACTGCTGCTTCCTGCATGACTTCTTTCCTACTCCTCTACTACTTCCCTTGCTCCCTGACCTGTCACTGTTGGGAACATTTCCTTAATAATTCACTTGCACACAAATACTTATCTCCTGATGGGCTTAAGAGAAACCCAACCTGAAACAGGCATTTCCCCAATTCTCGCAGTAGAGGCATCAGACTTCTATTTGAAGACAACAGACATACAGTAATAGGGTAGAACATACTGGTGAGTGGTGAGGGTAATTGACTAAGGCGACCAGCTTCCTCTCTCTGTTCTTACAAACAGCCCATTCCTGTAAAGAACCCGTCATCCACTTTCCACTCTCCAGCTGCCAGCTATATTACCTTCTCTCTGCCTTCTCTTTGTATTCAATTCTCCATGAGAGTTTACTATTCTTTATCTTAGTTAATACCTTCCGTATATTACTTGAGGATATTGAAAAAGAATACCTATTCAAGACAGAGAAGACCTTAATTCTAAGTCATATCTCTTCTGTTTCCTGTCTAAATAGGCTCAGCATGTCTGCATAGGTCACTATTAGTATTCTGAATGGGACAGTTTTGCGCAGGACCATACTTTACATTGCAGGATATTTAACATACCTTGCTCTCCCCTCTAGATATGCATAGCATTTCCTCACAAACAGTCACTGTGACAATGGATGAAAGAAAGAAAGAAAGAAAGAAAGAAAGAAAGAAAGAAAGAAGAAAGAAAGAAAGAGAAAGAAAAGGAAGGGGAAGGGAAGGAAAGGAAGAGAAGGAAACAAAAGAGAAGAGAAAAGTTAAGAAAAAGAGAAGAGGAGAGGAGAGAGGAGAGGAGGGGGGAGGAGGGGAGGGGAGAAAAAGAAGGGCCTACACTTATTTCCAAGTGATGGTAGGGAGATAGTATCACCCACCTCCCACCACCTTTGCAAACCAGTAAAAAAGCAATAATGTTCTTCCTATTGTCCATGATTTGAAGCTGCTCTTTAACTTACCTACTTGCTTTTCTGGCCTTGCTTTCATCCGTGATGTTCAGAGATAGGGGCCATTTTGATATAGAGAAAACATTTGACCAGAGGAGTAAAAGCTTCCAAAGTAACATTTTCCCATGTGATAAATGCAGAGTTTATTTTATAAGACTGGTGAAAGTGTTTAGAAAAAACTATCATTACCTGCCTATAATTTAAATAAGATACTTAATGATCGTGAGATGAAGTAAGCTTGAGTTCAATTTAATTAGGCATTTGAACCCAATAGCACATTTAGTAGTACTACACTAAAAATGATCAAGAAATAAATCATTATAATAATAGGATATAATTATTAGATTTATTGCACTTGTATTTAATAATGCCACATTAAAAGGATTTAGGGAATCTTTAACTTCAACAAAATGTTAGGGTGCACAACTGCAGCTCTGTGGAGATTTTTATGAGTCTTATAATCCATTCAGACAATAAATTACTAAAACAGCATTACAGCACATTATGGTTTTCCTAGGGGTGGATCACAAAACAAACAGGAGTGTTTCTATTCATTATTTTAGGAAATCTCTAATAAAGCTGTGAGTTATCACACCAATTATTCAATCAGATGATAGAATCTTATTGATTTTTAAATAATTTAATATCAAAAGCTACTTGTCAGCTCTAATAATAAAAGCAAAGTGGTGGGGCAGAGGCAGGATAAATCTGTAATATTTATATTTGATGCGTACTCCTGAATCTATCCCTTATGGCATGTTATTCATGTGTATCATCTCTTAATTCCTGCATATCCCACAGCTATCCTCCCTATATCTCTTGTAGCAGGAGGGAAAACAAAGTCTGCTACCTTCCTCTTGGTAAAAATTTTAAGAGCAGAGGAGCATTCGGGGAGAAATAATATGCATTTATGCCACTGACTGTGGCAGACTCATCTTGGGCTTGGGGGAAAGGGTGGTGATAAAAAAAAAAAAAAA
>NW_023247048.1:0-2443 GCF_002007445.2 Ailuropoda melanoleuca | reverse complement strand
GGGGGGAGGGGCCTCCGCCACCTGCGCCCCAATCCCCACCGTCCGGCCCCTCCCCGCAGCGGGAAAGGGGGCGCTAGCAGGAGCTTCTTTTGCGGGGTGAAGGTTGAGCCTGTTGTGGGGCTCAGACAGGGTTGGGGGCTCATCTGGGGTAGAGGCTCACGTGGGGTGGGGGTTCAACCGGGGCTCCGGAACTCAGCCATGGTTGAGTCAGGGTTAGGGGGTCAGTCAGGGCTGGGGGGGTTAACCAGGGCTGGGGGGCTCAGCCGGTGGGGGTCAGCCTCGGTTGGCATCCTCAGACCGGAGATCGGGGCTCAGCCGGGCCGCGGTGGGGGGGCAACCTGGCCTTCCATCTCAAGGAAAGCCCCAGTGTTTTTCAGACATTGGCCCCTGTTTGCCATCCCTGGGCCCCCACTAAAGGCCATAAAAGGGGGGCAGGCTTGTGACAGCCACAAAATGCCCCCCACCATTTCCAAATGCCCCTAGGGGAGAAGACACACCCCCTGCGGAAAAGAAGGAGTCACACAGCCCCTCCCCCTGCCTCAGGACCGCAGGGCCTCTTCCCACTGGGACCCTCCAGACCCCCCAGCCGAAACCCCGGGGCCTGGCGCGGACTAGGGGCGAAGGACGAGTCTGAACACGCACACTGTGCCCTTCAAGGTCCCCAGGTCTGGGGCGGGCTCCCGTGCACACCGTGGGAGCCCCATCCACACCATTTCAGCATAACAAAAAGCTGACATTTACTAGACACTTTTTGGGTTCTGGGTTCTGTGCTCGAGATTTTCATGGACATTATTTCATTTAATCCTCATGACAACTTGTAAAAGATCAAGTTACTTTCCTCCCCCTTTTACAGGACAAGAAGCTTATGCAGAGAGGTTAAGTTACATGCTTAGGGCCACACAGCAAAGACGCTGGGAGTTCAAGCCTCCTGTGGAGCGGTCACCAGGAGCACAGCACAGAAGGGGGTGATGACACTGCGTCTCCTCCCACCCGCAGCACCCGCACCCAGGCACAGCTAGCAGACAGTGACCAGAAAATCAGCACACGGTGGGAGGCCCCTCGTCTCCCAGGAAACGCCCTGCGCTGGGCCCTGCTCAAAGTTCATGCCCAGGAGCAACAAAAGCAAGACAGCCGGGGGGCTGGACCGCCTCTGGGACCCACAAACACCGCAGGGCCTTTGACGCCCCCCCCCCACCATCCCTCTTACTGGCGCAAAGGAGGCTTGGGAAGGGGGTGTATAAACACCCAGTAAATGCAAAGGGGGGACTTGGGGCGGGGCCTGAGCGCTCCTGGTTCAGGGACACTTCACCTGAACCCCCACATGGAATAATTTCACTGGCCCCAGCACCAGGTCTTTGCTTGTAGGGTGCGGAGCAGGCTTTGGGCAATCCTGGGAGGCCTGCCTGGAGGAGGCAGGTGGGAAGCCTTCATTCAGAGGAGCTGGCCACTCTTTCATGGTCGAGAGGCCCCTCTTTCTCCTCCTGCTTCAGCCCCCAGTTGCCTTCTGCTTCTTTCTCTTCCACTCTCACGGTCCCCTCTTCCTTCTCTTTATTGCTGTGGAGACAAGAAGGGTCCAGAAAACCGCACTTACTAAGGATTGACCGTGTCCAGGCCTCTTGCGATTCTCCCAGAACCTCTGAGTCTTGCACTCTCGTCGTTCCCATCGTGCAGTAGCTGTGCTGAGGCTTGGACAGGTTAGGACACTTGCCCCGTTTGGATGAGCAGGAAGTGCGGGAGCCCACGTGGGAGCTGCAGGAGCCCGAACCAGGCTCTTAACCTCTGGCCTTCCTGGCTTCCCGGCTCTCAGAACTGCGGGTGAGTGAACGGGCAGAGACGGGGAGCTGGACCGACTGATGGGTGGCTCAGTGAATGAGTGGATGGGTGGACGGATGAGCAGATGGACATGCGGATGGGGGGTGGGAAGGTGGATGGAGGCGCAGACAGTGGGATGGACACACAGGAATGGACGGACAGACGGAGGGATAGATGCGCGGGGTTTGCGGGGAGGGGATGAGGACTTCACAGATCCCATCTGAAACACATATGAGCGACAGGGGTCTCAGGGAAGCCACCTCAGTTTTCAGGTAGGGAGTCAGGAGGGAAATCCGTGAGGTTATACGAGGCCCCATCCGTTCCGGATCAAAGAGTTACCCCCTGGCCCTGCCCTGCCTCCTCTGAGGCTCGGAGAGGAGAGGGGAGGGGCTCTGAGCACCAGTGGTTGGGTTTTGGGGAGGGATTCACGCAGGACGGGGGCCCACCTGTCACGGGCCTGGCGGCACCAGATGGCATAGACCATGGTGAGGACGAAGATGAGGAAGAGGATGACCAGCACGGCCCCCAGCCCCACCAGCCACGGCTTCCTCTGGGCCACTGCGAGCAGGGCAGGGCGGGGTCAGCGGCTGGGCCGCCAGGTGGGGGCTCCCTTCCCACCTCCTCTCCCCCC
>NW_023247047.1:0-2816 GCF_002007445.2 Ailuropoda melanoleuca | reverse complement strand
TTGGGTGTGTGCGTCGCGACGTCTCACTGGGGTGTAATTTGTGTTTTCCTGATGACTAAGTCACATAAATTATCCTGTTTGTTCTCATGTGTCTTCTGTCAAGCTTCCCTTCTGGTGTTTCCCCCTCCCACTTTTCTGTTGCGCTGTCCATCTTTCTCTTTCTGGAGCTCTTTGCATTTTCGTATATTGTGGATATGTGTCCGCTGCTGGGCATGTGGACCGTGAGGGTCTCTTTCCGTTCTGTGCGAGGCCCCATCCTGCAGGTGGGCCAGCAGGCCCAGCGAGGGAATGTGGCCAGCCTGATGTAAGGCAGCTGGGCACCCCCCCCTCGCTCCAAGCCCACCCAGCCTCCGAGCATGCCCCCAGGGCCCAGGCTTGGTACTGCACAGAGGGCTCCAGAAGGGGAGGGGAGGGCGCTCTGCACCAGACACCCTGCTCTTGCTCGGCCTCGTGTCCCTGCCTGCCCGGGGTGGGGGGGGTGGCAGCTCAGGTGGCACCTTCCACGCCGGCGCGGGATTCTGAGGCCTCCTTTGTGGGGTTGTTGAAAGGATGGTGCAGTGGGCTGAATACTGTTCCCCAAATCCATGTCCCCTGGGAACTTTACAATGTAACTGTACTGGGAACTCTGTAAGGTCTTTGCAGCTGTGATTAGTCTCGAGGTGAGACCGTTCTGGATCCAAAGCGACCCTAAATGCCATGACTGGTGTGGTTAAAAGATGGAGGGAAAGGTGCCAAGACATTTGAGCTCAGACTCTGGCTCTGGAACTGGGAGAGGCAAGTTTCTGTTGTTTTTTAAGCCCCCAGTTTGTGGTTTGTGGTCACGTGTGATGGTGGCCCCGGGAAACACAAAGAGGAGGTGCGAGAGGGGCTTGCCAGGGGCAGGCCCCACTGACAGCCGCTCTCACTACAGCCTCGGGGAGCTGCTGGGCCGCCGGCCCTCCTGGGAGGAGGTAGACCCGCTTTCTTGCTTCCCAGGCCACAGCCAGTGGTGCGGACTCTCCAGCCTGGCCTCCTCACAGGGCCGGCTGCACCCAGGGTGATGCAAAGGGCTCAGCCCCCGAGTCCCCACCTGACTGTCACCCTGGACCTCCCTTCTGACCCTGCCCCCACCTACATTCTCCTGCAGAGGCCATGCCTGTGGAGCTTAGAGCCGGTGCCCTTTGTGGGCCTGAGGTCTGGACATCGTAGTGTCCTCAACCCCAGGCTGAGGACACCGCTGAGCTGGACACCCGGGAGTCCCCCCCCTTTTCCCTAAGCCCTCCGCTGAGGACACCGCTGAGCTGGACACCCCCTTTTCCCTAAGCCCTCTGGTCACCACAGTCTGCCCATGAGATTCCATTTGGCCCCGTCTTCCAGGCCACCTGCTCTGGTCCCCACCCCGGGCTCTCTTCTCTCCCCTGAAGTGCCCCTCCCCTGTGCAGGGCGCTGGAAGCAGCTCTGGGAGGTGGGTGCTGCAGGGACTCAGCATTCAGATCGTGGGGTGGACGGTCCCGCCTCCAGTCTCAGTCTGTCATTTATCAGTGCTGAGAGTTCAGCCAAGTGTCCTCACCCATGAAGTGGGGGTGCTGACAGCCTTCCCTTCACGGGGTTCCTGTAGAGAGTTTAGCGTGGCACCTGGTCCATAGGAACAAGAAGCACGTGTCGGCCTTCACTCTCCTGCCTGGTCTGCCTCCCTGATCTGAGTTCTGCGTGCCCTGCTGGCCTGCCAACATGGGCGTCACTGCCTGGGCCCCGCCCGACACACGCACACACGCAGCTTGCGCTGTCTCTACGCTGGTGCAAACCAAGGAGCACTTCGCATGGGCTGTGTTAGTGATGGGCTTTCCTCTGCCTGCTGAGAGCTCCGCAGGGACTGGGAGGCTGCTGGAGCCCATCCCGCCTCCTCCAGGCTGGCCCCGGGTCCCGCATAGCATCTGCAGCTCACCTGCGCAGACCACTGAGGCCTGCAGTGGACAGAGGCCACGGCGCGAGACGGGGGCCAGCTATGGGGGGCACACCGCTGGGAGAACCAGAGGCACTCCAGGTGGGGGCTCTTGGAGGGGTCATCATTCTCTCAGGNCCTGCTGGCCTGCCAACATGGGCGTCACTGCCAGGGCCCCGCCTGACACACGCACACACGCAGCTTGCGCTGTCTCTATGCTGGTGCAAACCAAGGAGCACTTCGCATGGGCTGTGTTAGTGATGGGCTTTCCTCTGCCTGCTGAGGGCTCTGCAGGGACTGGGAGGCTGCTGGAGCCCATCCCGCCTCCTCCAGGCTGGCCCCGGGTCCCGCATAGCATCTGCAGCTCACCTGCGCAGACCACTGAGGCCTGCAGTGGACAGAGGCCACGGCGCGAGACGGGGGCCAGCTATGGGGGGCACACCGCTGGGAGAACCAGAGGCACTCCAGGTGGGGGCTCTTGGGGGGGTGAGGGGTCATCATTCTCCCAGGAGTCCCTGTGTGTGAGTCTGGGGGCATACTGATGAGCCACCTCAAACTGGGTGGCCACAGCGACAGTCATCATCTGACATTTCTGGGGGTCCAAAGTCTAAAATGCAGGTGTGGGCGCCGCTGGCTCCTGTGGGAGGCTCGAGGGAAGACTTTCCTTGCCTTCCTCAGCTCCTGGGGCCACCTGCACTCCTTGGCCCGTGGCCTCCTCCGTCCTCAGAGTGCANTCAAACTGGGTGGCCACAGCGACAGTCATCATCTGACATTTCTGGGGGTCCAAAGTCTAAAATGCAGGTGTGTGCGCCGCTGGCTCCTGTGGGAGGCTCGAGGGAAGACTTTCCTTGCCTTCCTCAGCTCCTGGGGCCACCTGCACTCCTTGGCCCGTGGC
>NW_023247046.1:0-813 GCF_002007445.2 Ailuropoda melanoleuca | reverse complement strand
GGGTGATGATAGTGCTAAGACGGTCCCTGTACGGTGTTGTTTCTGTCGGACGTGTTTTGGGCCTTTTTGTTGGATTGCCGCCACCAGTTTTGACAGGATTTCCCCAGGGAGCAAACATTTCGTTGGAAGCGGGTTTTTTTCTGAATTGTCTTTCTCAGTGCTGTGTTCGTCGTGTTTCACTCACGGTACGAAAGCACCTTGATTCCTGTTCCACCTTCCATAAGGCCGTCGTGACTTCAAGGGCTTTCCACTCACACTTTGTTTCTTGGTTCTAAGGGCTGGATCCTCCCCAGGCCCCTACACCCAATGTGGAATCGGGGTCCCCAGTGAAAATGCTGCTGTTCGCTGGAGGTGTTTTCCTGGACACTCTGCATTATTACCAATGAGAAGGGTGCTGAGTGGTCGAAAATCCTGAACCTTTTCATTCATGCNCCTTTTCATTCATGCTCCCTTACTCACGAGAGATGATGATCGTTGATATTTCCCTGGACTGTGTGGTGTCTCAGAGACCACTATGGGGCACTCTCGTCAGGCTTCCGCGACCACTTTCCCTCATGTTTCCCTATTCACGAAGTGTGATGATAGTGCTAAGACGGTCCCTGTACGGTGTTGTTTCTGACGGACGTGTGTTGGCCTTTTCGTTCTATTTCCGCCAGCTGTTTTGACAAGATTTCCCCAGGGAGCAAGCATTTCATTGAAAGCGGGTTTTGGCCGAATTGTCTTTCTAAGTGCTGTGTTCGTGTTGTTTCACTCATGGTACCAAAGCACCTTGATTCCTGTTCCACCTTCCATAAGGCCGTCGTGACTTCAAGG
>NW_023247045.1:0-2442 GCF_002007445.2 Ailuropoda melanoleuca | reverse complement strand
CTACCTCCCGAATTTAGAGTTCATCTGATTGGTAGAATCTAAATTGCTTCCAGAACCTACTTGTAAAGGTAAAGGGGAATTTTTTTTTTATCTGCCTAGTGTCTGCATGTGTGAATCTCAATCTGCAATATACTGCGTTGTACCTCTGGGGTTATTCAACACACCAACACACCCAGCCTCCCTGACTTAGATTTTCAAACATCAGCAAGACAAAAGCTTAAGTTATTTTTTCAGTCACTCATACAAATAAGAACTTGCTCATCTCCACCCTAATAGGGGAAAACTAAAGTCCCATCAGTCCTTGCGTGTAATTCGGAGAGTTGTTCATTCCTTCTTTATTTCAGTTTACAATTTTATCTTGATATCCAGTGACATATGAACTAAGTTTTCAGGCCTTTGAATTTTTATGAGGTTTATCTTTTACATGCATCTTATTTTCTGGCATATATCTCTCTTAAGAAATTCAGGGTAACTGCCACTCCCTGCTCACCATGTCCCATCGGTCTGATGTCATCAATGTAATCACCACTATGACCTCCTGAGGAAAGTAAGATGATGAAGGACTCCGTGACTAGAGCTGGAGAGTTAATGAGCCTTGAGGCAAGATGGTAATGGCACATGCCTGTCCATGTGCAGTTGAAGGGCTTCTGTTGTTTTCTGCTTACTGAGATCGGGATAGAGACTTGCTAGATCTATAGCTGCTAACCAAGTGCTTAACAGAGTCATTCCCAAATTAAGCTTGCATTATGACTGAATGGTTGTAGCCCCCTAATATTCATATAATGAAACAATAACCCCCAATGTGATGGTATTAGGAAGTGGGGCTTTTGAGAGTTAATTAGGTTTAGATGAGGTCATGAGGCCTTTGAGCCCCATAATGGGATTAATATCCCTTTATAATAAGAGGAAGAGACTAGAGTTCTCTCCCCTAATGTGAGGATCCAGCAAGAAGGCAGCCCTCTATGAACCAAGAAGAGGGCTCTCACTAGACCCTAAATCCATGGTCACTTTGACCTTGGACTTCCCAGCCTCCAGAACTGTGAGAAATAAATGTCTGTTGTTAAGCCACCCAGTATTTTGTTACAGCAGTCCAAGCTGACTAAACCAGTTTGAGATAATCCACTCCAACAATGTCTTCTGCACAACCTAAATAAGAGAGTTAAAGGGGGATGTGATAAGAATCATCATCCTTATATCTTTCATATCTTTGATGGTAGCACTAATCTCTGTGATTCCTCCTAGAGATTTGGTATTACCTTTGTTTTCTGTTGTGGTAAGGAGTGGTAATTCCAGAAACTCCCTCTTGGCTTTCCTACATATATAATAGCCATCAGTCTCAGGTCTGGAAGCTATTGTGAGAATTCTTCTGGTTGTCTTTTTTTCCCTTTTTTTAAAAAGTTTTTTTAAAGTAATCTCTATACCCAATGTGGGGCTCAAACTCAAAACTCCTAGATCAAAAGTCATTTGCTCTTTGACTGAGCCAGCCAAGTACCTTTAGTCATTTTTTTCAAGTCCGCATACAGGAATAGGGAAATAACTACAGGATGTTTTCAAGAACATGCTGGGTCCATTGTGAGATGAACGTGGATCTAAATTCCACTTATCAACTTGACACCAATAAATCCCCCTTCTTGATAGTTGGCCACAGTGGCTATAGGGCCCCAGGAATTAGCATGTACTCAGAGCCAGAATGTAATAATTCTTTAAGTAGAGATATGGGTAGTTCCCTTTTTCCAGGGTGTAATTACACTGTTAAATGTCAACAGGAAGGCTAGGTGGAATAGTAATAGTATGGACTTGCAGCAGTATCTGGGCTTTCTTCCTCAGGTATTCCTGGCTTTTTCTTCAGTCATGGGGCTCTGTCACTCAGACCTGGGAACTGGGTGAGCAACATTGATGGTCTATCATTTTCATTCGACTCAAGTCCCCATTTATCAGCCAAAGACGTTTTCTGGTTTTGGTGGGAGATATATAGAATAGATCAAGCCATTCTGTCTATCCCTGGAGTTCTGCTTTCTATTCAATACGTCTATTTCTTTGATGTCAGGTTGTTATTTACTGCCACATGCTTTCTGCTACTCTGAAATGGCCTCATCTTTATTAAACTCAGGATTCTATTTCTGGGAAAACATCTGCTATCTTGATCTGTAGCCTGCAAAAGAATGACACTACAGTGACTTTCAATGTTTTGCTAAAGAGAGGGTCCTCTGAGCCCCTTCAAGGCTCACAGCTAATGGGTGGGTAAGACAGTCGTGCAGTTAAATTTTCCCCAACATTCCTTTCTCCTAAAGTCTCTGCCTTATATCAAGGAATTCTTAGTGCCTAACTTTATTTAGTGTAGGCTACCATAGAGTTCAGCTTCAGTTAACTGATTGAGCAAACACTTCAGATTACTTCCAACTCTGGGGCGCCTGGGTGGTGCAGTCGTTAGGCGTCTGCCTT
>NW_023247044.1:0-2441 GCF_002007445.2 Ailuropoda melanoleuca | reverse complement strand
GGAAGGGAGGGAGGGAGGGAAGAAGAAGGAAGAAGGAGGGGTGGGAGAGAAGGAGGGTGGGCAAAAGAACCTTTACTCTTATCTCATATGATACACAAAAACTGACTCAAAATGTATCATAGACCTAAGATAAAGAATAACTACAAAACTTCTAAAAGAAAACTTAGGAGCAAATTTTTGTAAACTTGGGGTAAGTGAAATTTTTTAGATAGGATACCAAAAGCAAAAACCATAAAAATTAAAAATTAATATTAAATTGGACTTCATCAAAATTAAAAATACTTCTATTTTTTAAAGACACTAGAAAATGACAAGGCAATCCACAGAATGGGAGAAAATATGTCTGATTAATACACACACACATCTGACAAAGGACCTACATCCAGAATATATCTTAACACTCAATAATAAGGAAACAAATGAATATGGGCAAACATTTGGACAGAAACCACGAAAGAAGACATACAAGTGGTTGAAAGCCATGAAGTGATGCTTAACATCATTATACCCAGGAAATGCAGAGTAAAACCATAATAAGACCTGGAGCCTACCCTTATAAATGGCTCAAATTAAGAAGACGGACCATACAAGGCGCTAACAAAAACGTGGAGCATCTGGGACTCATACCTTGCTGGTAGGAATGTTCAATGGTACAAACACTCAAGAAAATAATTTGAGAGTTTCTGAAAGTTAGCCATACACTTATTCTACAACCCAGCCATCCCATCCTCAGGTACTCGCCCAAGAGAAATGAAAATCTATGTCCACACAAAGACTTGTACACACAAGTTTATAACACCTTTGATCATAATAGACAAATACTGTAAACAAGCTAAATGTCCATCAGCAAATGAATGGATAAACTTATGCGGCGTATCCACACAATAGAATACTCCTCAATAATAAAAAAGGGACAGACTACTATTAAGGCCCCCCCACGCGAGTCTCAAGAGCATCATTCGAAAAGAAGTCACACTTGAAGGAGTACATCATACTTTACAAGTCCATTTTATACGAAACTCTAAAAAAGACGAATTTAACCTACAGCAGCAAAGCAGGTCAGTGGTTGCCTGGGGTTGGAATGGTGAAAAGGAGTACTAGTCGCACAGGCTACATAATTTTCGGGGCCCAGGGCAAAATGAAAACAGGGAGCCCCTTGTTCAAAAAGTAAGAATTTCAAGGCAGCGGCAGCCGCGTGGTCAAGCAAGTGTGGGGCCCTACTGAGCTCTAGTGCCCCTGGGACCGCACTGCTTGCACACCCATGAAACCAACCCCGGCTACAAGGGGACTTTGTGTGGTGATGAAAATATTCTGTATCTTGATTTTGGTGGTGGTTACACATTTGTGTACATTTGTCAAAAATGCATCGAACTGGGGTTAAAATGGCAGGAATTCCCAAGGCCACTGAGGAGAACGAAACTGCAGACGAACCAGCCAACAATTCCCTGTGATTTTCTGTATCCATTAATCTACCGAAAAGAGCCCTTTAGCGTTCAGATTTCAGCCATGCCCTCTCTAGAAACTTCCAGAACTTCCTCACCTTTGGCCATTGCTTATTCATCAAATCTCTGCTTATGGGCACTATACAAGGAGCTGGAGATACAAAGATTTTTTTAAAATACAGTTACAGCTCTCAAAGGATAGTCTAGTGCTGTGCTGGACAATATAGTGGACTTCAGCTGCATGTGGCTAAATTACACCAATAAAAATTAACTAAAATAAAGAATTCAGTCCCTCAGTCACACTAGCCACATGGCAAGTGCTTTATAGCCACCTGTGGCTCATTGCTATTAGACCGGATGGCAGAGAACATTTCCATCACTGCAGAAAGTTCTGTTGGATTGTGCTGGACATGGAGACAGGCAGGGAGAGATAGACATAAACGAGATAGTTCCGCATTTCTCCTGGTTTTAAATACTTGCTGACACCGCGGTCTTTTGTATTCTATCACCTACAACCCAGAAGCAGCCCCACAACCCGACGAGGTGGTTTCAGGTGGTCTGGGGACCTGCTTGCAAGGAAAACAGCCACCTTGGAAAGTCCCCTTTTCGCCAATGTGAGCTCTCAGCTGGCGTTTCTGGGCTGAAATCCTCCTAGAAAGCTCTGGCTCAGTATTTCTCTAGTCCATCACAGTTACCCAAGGATTTGTTGTTGCTCCCAGTACCCCACATGGGAGGGTCAGTCCAGAGGTCCTCAACCTGTCCTCCCCAAGAGCGGGAGGCATGTGCTTGCCCACTGGCTTCAGCTACACTGGGTCTCAGATTTGGTGGAGGGACAGAGCAGTGGCTCCGGAAGACAACAGTAATTTTCTGCCCCTCCACCCTCAGATTTGGAATCTACCCCCCCACGATGAGAATACCTTGTCTGTTTTGATCCCCCATCTGCTGCGCGAAGCCCCTCTGCAACATGCCTGTCAAGGAGTGGCCCCAGTAACGAGGAGC
>NW_023247043.1:0-2441 GCF_002007445.2 Ailuropoda melanoleuca | reverse complement strand
GTTCCCTCTCTTGCTGGCTGTCTCTATCTCTGTCGAATGAATAAATAAAATCTTTAAAAAAAAAAAAAAAAGAGCTGAGCTGTCATGACCTGATTCTCTAGCTTTATGTCTTGTAAAATTGAAGAATATGAGTTATCTGACTATATCTTACCCACACTGGAGCCACTTTGGCTCATTAAATGGAACCTTACTTATCATTTAATATCTTATGTATGATGTCAAAAAGCAGACTAGATTAACGCTAGATTAGTCTAGCAGACTGGACTAGATTAACTGACGTTGAAAAGGAAACAGTCATACAATTGACCATCTCAATAGCCATGTGGTCAGCACTGGTTTGGATAAAAAAGCCTGCTGCTTCCCAGGTCGTTGATAAACTCAGGGAAGTAAGTGGCAAATGGCTTTCAGAATACTTAGTTGGTAAGAGCAACAAAGATCATCTTTATTTATTTGACTACTGACCTATATAAATTTTTAAAATTATAATCATGAAACAACGTTAATTCTGTAATTTTGCCATTCATTCCCAAATGTGACACAATAGAGTTTTGGGGACGTAGATAAAATCTTTAGTAAAATAAATTAGCAGTATATAATTATTCTCCATTTAGAAAAAGATAATAAAATAAGCCTATGCTGACTTTATATAATAAATGAATACTTTGAAAATTGTTTTAAAGCAAGCTATATTTTCCAATTAGCTTTTAAGATGATTCAGGGTTGCATTTACGCAAGGAGATTGGCCCATGCTGTCTTATAAAATAACACATTTGGGGACACAGTAAGCCTTCCAAAATTACAGCAGATAAATTTTACTCTCTTATTAAAACATTGTCAGTAAAATTTAATTCAGAAATGGTGTGGCAATACAATGCTGTGCAGGAGTAGAAAATGTTAGTATAAATTGGATGATGGGGGAGGTGTTTTAGAATTCTAGTATAGCAAATATGTTTTAATCATTTCAGTAAGAATTTTGGTGCCCATCTTGATTATTCACCTGGGGCCATTTCAGTAATATGGCCATCTTCAAGTAAGATGAAGGAATCAGAATAGGAAGACCATATCATCTGTGTACTTGAAATGACAAGGAACTTTTATTGTAACTTTAAGTAATGGAAACTGGAGTATGGGCTCATTTTTTCCAGGGAACTCCGCTGCTTCTAAAAGGAAACCTAGGGCAATTATGAGAAATGAGCAAATTGTGCCTTCCAAAAGGCAATTTTTAATATCACTTGTTTCTTTCAACATTTTTTCTTCCTCCCCAGGGACTGAAACAAAAATGGGCCTAGAACTTTAATTTACCTACCAAGATTTTAGCAAAAGCAAAAGCTTAAAAGATGCACATAAAGTGAATGGAAGTTAGCAACATAGCAGAATTCCAATCTTGATATATTATCAAAATTTTAGAAGAAAAAACCAAAGACACCATAAAAAAAGGAAACTACAGGCCAATATGCTGATGGACATAGATATAAAAATCCTCAACTGAAATATTAGAAAACCACATTCAATAATAATACATTAAAAGGATCATTCACCACGATCAAGTGGTATTTATTCCAGGGATGCAAGGATAGTTCAGTATTTGCAAATCAATCAACATGATACACTACATCAACAAAACAAAGAATAAAAATCATATGATCATCTCAACAGATGTGGAAAAGCATTTGACAAAATTCAACATCCAAAATTCAACTATCAGCAAAGTGGGTTTAGAGGGAGCATACCTCAACATAATAAAGGCCATATATAAAAAACCCACAGCCAACGTCATAGTCAATGATAAAAAAACTGAAACTTTTTCCTATAAAATCAGGAACAAGACAAGGATGTCCACTCTCATCCCATTATTAAACATAATACTGGAAATCCTAGTCACAGCAATCAGAAAATAAAAAGAACTAAGCAGCATCCATATTGGTAGGGAAGAAGTTACATTGTTGCTATTTGCAGATGATATGATACTATATATAGAAAATCCTAAAGAGTCCACCAAAAAACTATTAAAAGTAATAAGTGAAATCAGAAAAGTTGCAGAAATCCAAAATCAGTAGCATTTCTATACCCTAATAACAACATAGCAGAAAAAGAAATCAAGAAAACAATTCCTTTTACAATTGCTCCAAAAACAATAAAATACCTCAGAATAAACTTAATCAAGGAAGTGAAAGATCTGTACTCTGAAAACTATAAAACACTGATGAAAGAATTGAAGATGACATAAACAAATGGAAAGACATCCCATGCTCAAGGATTGGAAGAATTAATATTGTTAAGATGTCCATTTTACCCAAAGCAATCTACAGATTTAATACAGTCCATATCAAAATACCAAGACATTTTTCACAGAACTAGATCAAGTAATACTAAAATTTATATGGAACCACAAAAGACCTCAAATAGTCAAAACGATTTTGAGAAATAAGAACAAAGCTGGA
>NW_023247042.1:0-2440 GCF_002007445.2 Ailuropoda melanoleuca | reverse complement strand
TTGGGATCACGCCCTAAGCTGAAGGCAGACGCTTAACCGCTGTGCCACCCAGGCGCCCCGCCACTGAATTTCTTATCTGAAACCACTAGGAAAGAATCTCCCATAAATCAATTCAGCAAATATTTATTGAGTGATTCATATAGACTCAGACTTCAATGGGCCTATGGAGACTGTCTAGTCAAACTTCCTTATTTTACCAAGAAAATAGCAGAACCCTGGTGGACTCCTGACCTCAAATCCATTAAACAATTATCTATGTGCAAAGGAATATAAAAATGTGTAAGACCCTCTCCCTGTCCTCAAGAGGCTAACATATTTAGGGGGTGACAAGATCAAACAAGTAAGTGTACAGTAATAATACATTTGACTATTTAACACAGTCCTTAATATATAGTAAACATGCTATAATGTCCTTTTACATAAATTAATAATTAGATGAATCACTAAATTGATCTATCAATTAAGGAATGCAATATAATATGGTACTTATAAGAATTTTTCTTTATATATATGTGACTGTTCATTAATAACCACTTCCCTCATCTAGATATTATATTGTTGGTGAGAAAAAGAGACAGTTTCTGTTATTTACTTATTATTGGATGCCCAATGCCTCACACAGTGCTTGGAACAGAAAACAGTTGATTCTCATTATTCATGGATTCTGCATTTGTAAATTTGCCCATTCTCTAAAATTAAATGAATATTCATGCCAATTTCATAGTCAGTAGTGGACATGCACAAAGTAACAAAAAAATGTGAGTGCCTGACACACATGTTCCCAGCTGAGTTCAAACAAGGTGACCCCCTGCCTTCTCTCCATAAGTTAGCTCTTATACTGTTCCAGCTCTCATACTGTAAACGGGTATCCTTTTCACAGTCTACTTAATGCTGCATGTTTCCCCATTTTGTGTGCTTTGTTGATGAACTTCACTGTTTAAATGGCCCCCGATTGTACTGCTAAAATGCCAAGGACTGGCAGAATATCAGCATGTAGTAAATATTAGCTATTTTTAATTTTGTTTTATTTCAGTTGATTAAAAAAATCAGTGATTATATATTGTAGCTGAAAAATGTTTCACTGAGACATTTCCAACTCATCAAATTAATTCTATATACTAATCCACTTTATGTTTACAGTGTTCCATGAAGCTTTTTTCAAATGTCAACACCTTCACATAAACACATGTCAGCTTGCTATTTGCCATTTAATTTAATTTTTTGAAAAATGTATATGTATTTTTTCAAGATTATATTTCAATTCAAGTGAGTTAACGTATGGCATAGTATTAGTTTCAGGGGTAGAGTTTAGTGATTCATCAGTTGCATACAACACCCAGCGCTCATTACTTCAAGTGCCCTCCTTAATTCCTGTCCTCCAGCTACCCCATCCCCCCACCTACCTCCCCTCCAGCAACCCTCAGTTTGTTTCCTATAGTTAAAAGTCTCTCATGGCTTGCTTCCCTCTCTGTTTTTATCTTATTTTATTTTTCCTTCCCTTCCCCTATATTCACCTGTTTTATTTCTTAAATTCCACATATGAGTGAAATTATATGGTACTTATCTTTCTCTGACTTATTGCACTTAGCATGATACATTCTAGTTCCATCCACATCATTGCATATGGCAATATTTCATTCTTTTTGATGGCTGAGTAATATTCCATTATATATACACCACATCACCTTTTAAAAAACTACATCTCCCAAGGTTTCACAACCGTATATAATTTGATATTCAGCCCCCCAAAATATTGGCAGTACATGGCCTCTCTTGATCCCTCTGCTCTTGTAAGATAAGGCCAATTTTAGTGACCGTTTGTCCTCTTGTGATGGCAAGTGGTTCTGCATGGCCAGCAGGGATCCCAGAACTTCCTGCCATTTTACTCCAGCCATGTACTAACGCATCCACACTATTTATGTGGCCTTGACATTATAGAAGCTGTATCCGGCCATTTACAATCCTATAGAAACTGAACCAAGAAAACAAACCAGATTTTTCTCCAGAGTGAGGGAACGTTGGTCACTGCTACTTTCCCACCTAAAAGGTATTTCTGATTTCCTACCTAGTAATCTTCACAAACTACATGCCAGACCCAGGATAACTGGACATTTATGACAAAAAAAGATCCCATGTTGGGAGGGCTCTGGACATATCTTGCTCATAGCAGATATTTTTACTTCCTGTGGGTTATATCTCTTGTAACTCTGCACATACATAATCTAGTTTTAGGTAATGCATTACCTCTAACTTAAGTGAAAATGACTGAGCTTATTTCTCTTGTTTCAAACAAACTCTAGAGAGTAAGTCAACCACCATTGTTTGGAGGGACACGAATGTATCAAATACCAAGAACAGAACTATATCACTCAGGATTTAGTTTGGCTGCATGTAAGAGTATCTTAAATAAAAGTTAAGGTTTTTCTCTTAGGAAAAGTAA
>NW_023247041.1:0-2440 GCF_002007445.2 Ailuropoda melanoleuca | reverse complement strand
TAAACTTAATATGGTTTGTTCATGATTGGGGCAGATGACAGAACTCAGTAACCCAAACCTACAAATTGAAACTCTAAAGGGAATTTCCAGGCTACTGCTCCAACAAGAAGTAAAGGGTGGGCAAATTCCTTGATTATTTTTCTCAGAACAGAGATGGAAATACTTTTCCCGGAAATCCCAATGGTCTAATGCAACTAGCCCTTACCTAGGTGAAACCCACTGGGCCTTAATCAAAGGGACAAGTCTTATGTATTCAAAGGGTAGTCTCTAGATCAGCAAAATCTTGGGTGCTACCCCAGGCCTATTGAATCAGACAGAAACTCTGGGCACACACACAGCAATGTGTTTTAACAAGCCTTTCAGGTGAATCGGACACATGCTAGGCTGAGATGACTGACTTCCAAAACCAAAGAACTTCGAGCATTGAACTTCAATATATTATCAACCCTCTTTCAGGGTAGACATGCAAATATTTAATGGAAAGGATATTATGACCTTAGACCTAATTTATTAAAAAATGACAGTCAGCAGTTATAATGGGCAATATTATTATCAATGTCAAATCCTGAAAAAAGGAAACAATTTTCATGGGGTGGATCTATGTCTTCCAAGTTTTGGTCCCCAAAGAAAGGAGCTTTTACTTTGTTTTGCAAACTCTACCATAGAATCCTTTCTTATACCCATTTCTGCATATCCATTCTTTGCATTATGGCCTGAGTTTATGTCGTCAGCACCATTTACAAAGCTATTAAGTAGTCTCCTACGTGTTCACAGATGGTCGTCCTTCATAGAGCTGCTCGAAACATCTTTCTGAAACTTATGTCAAATCAGGTTCCTTTATCTTTTCAACATTGCCTTGTAAAAGTGATTTTTCCTAGTTTTGAAGTTTTATTACTAATGACTCATCTGTGCTCTGGGTTTCACACCTTCTCCCTGTGCTCTCTGGATGGGTCATCTTGGACCCTTCAACGCTGCCCAGATGCGTACGTATTTTCACAACTCTGTGCCTCCACTCATTCTATTCTGCATGTGAAATCATCTCATCATATCTTCTATTACAATTCTACACCTTCCTCTGTGATACTTTCTCTGATTCTTCTTACTGGAATTAGTTTCATTCTTTACTAATTCTGGGAAGAATGGAAGGAATATAAGGCATCCTGGTTTAATGCTGTGTGTACACTATCCAATGTAATCTTTATAACCATACATAGCAATTCTATGGTCCCCATTTTACAGATGAGTAAGTTCATGTTCAGGGAGATTAAGTAACTTGCCCGGTATCACATTAACAATAACTGGTGGAGAAACGATTCAAACCCAGACGTATTTGTGGCTCAGGGCTGGTGATCTTCTGACTTACCTGATGGGCCTCCATCTAACCTTTATTTCAATACCTCACATTGTAGCAATGTATGTGACTCTATCTTCCATAAAGGACTTGAAGGAAGTATTATTTATCTTGGATGCCTGTTGGCATTACAAAGTGTTACATATGTAAATGCTCAATAAATGTTTGTTGTAACTAAATTAATCAAATTCCTTTCCAGCCACTTTCAACTAAGATATTTTTCAAATGCAACCATCTCTCTTTAACTCCGGTTCTTCGTGAGGGATACACTCCTCGTTAATTAGTCACCGCATGAGAAGCGAGTGAATCAATGCTGACGCTGGTAAAATTTTCACTTTGTTACTTCTGCAATGCTGACAATGCTGCCGTTGTATGACAAACATTTTGGCTCAGCTCAGATTTAATAAACCAAACTGTTTGTACATGCGAATGTAATAGAGGGCCCCCTTTCTTCTTGCACAAATTGCGGCTTGATTATTAATTATAAACGCCCAAGGACTCTGTACCTTCTGCAGGCTACAAGTTCTTCCTTGTCTAAGCTTTGCTTTTCTTTGCAGAATGACAAATGAAGAAATGAACCAAATTTGTATCAAGAGATACCATAACGAACCGGCAATAGTTTGGAGAATTTAATTACTATGGTCAATCTGCATAAAAGGGACTAAAGCCAAGCAATTGGCTCAAATGCCTGCTTCACATATATATTATAGATGCAAAATAGGTTGGCTCATTTGGACCAGGAACTCTTGGTCTTAATATCGCAGCGGCAACCGGCTTGGCTTTAGGCGTGCGGAGTTCTTACCCAGTATATTCACCTTAGGCACTAGAATCTCAGCACATTTCCCCACCCCTGGAGCACCTCCCTCTGCCCTGTCTACACAGGCTTATCAGATGCTTGGCGTTCTGATTGGCGACATCTCTTCGAAGTGCTTATCTCTGGAAACCATCTTCCCTTCCTTTCTAGCAGTTTTTCTGGGGTCTGTCTTTGAACTTACCTGCTCCTTTAAAGGACTCACCAGGCTGCTTGGCTTCAAAGTAGATGCAAGGGCTGAAAGGCTCAGCTAACTTACACTAGAAATTTTTCTTTTA
>NW_023247040.1:0-2439 GCF_002007445.2 Ailuropoda melanoleuca | reverse complement strand
AGGGGCCGAGCTGGAAGCAGGAAGTAGAGTTAGGGAGGCCTTGACAGTGACTCGGCTTGATATCCCCAGAAACACACCCAGAGACAAGGTTTCCAGAACCAGTTCAGGGAGAGGGAGCACAGGAAGCGGGTGGGGGCGTGAGGCCAGGAACGGGAGGCAGCAGGAGTAGGGGATGCCCACCCCACAGCCAGCACTGGAGGCGGCTGGAGCGTCATCCTACCGCAGAACTTGGGGACCCCGAGTGGGGCACACCCTGCCTTCAGCCCACCCCAGGGGCCACAAGGGAGGAAGGCTGCTGGGGGGTGGGGGGAGGCGGGAATCCCCCTGCACTTCCCCCAGCCACACAGGCCACAAGACCAAGAGGGAACGCCCGGGCCCAGCAGTGTGTCACCTGCACAGCACCAGCCCGCACCAGCTCCCGGGGCAGGAGAGGGCGAGGGACACAGAAACTCCGCCCTGGCACACAGGGAAAGGGCAGCCTGGTTCTCGCTCCTGGGTCTCGGACCAGGGATGCGGGCAGGGGGCCAGAGGCACCAGGACAGAGATAGGCTGACAGACTCCAGAACAACTTGGGGGTGAGGGACGAGTCCCAGAGAGGGACATGTCGAAGAGGAGGGACCAGAAGTGCCCACGATTGAGGCATCTTTCTCCACTCTGCCTTTCCCCCAGAGAAGAAGTGAGAAAGCAAGGCTTCCCCTGCGCAAGGTGGGGTGTGGGGACGGGGGCTCCCCAAGGATGGAGGAGTCTGGAAAGAGTAGGGGGCACATTGGAAGGAGGTTGCCTGGACAAGAGGTCCCGGCGGGGGCCGAGCTGGGGCGCTGCCCCCTTTCCTGCCGGTGCCTCCAGGTGGCATTAGCGGCCGGGCCCCCTCCAAGCACCCACTGCGCCCTCAGCTCCGTCAGGCCCCAGAGCAGCACCCCCGAGATCAGAGCCCAGAGCCACTGCAAAGCCCGGAGCCACCAGGTCTGGAAGGCCGTCGGAGGACACCTCCAAGATGAGGCTGACCATCGTGAGAAAAGCTGCTGGGGGGCCCCGAGCAGGCAGGAGCTGGTCCAGAGGAGCCTCAAGATGCCTCCCATTCACAGACTGAAGGGAGGACAGGCTGCTTCAGGAACATGAGGGGTCCCCACGCCACAGGCAGGCGCCCAGAGCTTAACCCTTCCACACCCATGGCTCGGGGACCAGGGTGAAGACAGGCCCCCAGATGGGGTTTCTGAGGGTCATTGTGCCCTGAGGTTCAGCTTGTGGGCTGGGTGGGGAGCAGTCCCTTGGGGGTGAGTGGGGGTGTGATGAACGGACGGGGGAGAGGCCCAGCAGCTGCAGGGTGGGGATCGCTGCAGGACAGACCCCTCCCTCAAGCCTGGGAGAGCTCTTCTCCAAGCCGCACTCAGAGGCGGCAGTCTCCGGAGTACCCCACCCGAGCAAGTTTCTCCCTGGGACTGCCCTTCATGGGCAAGGTGCCCAGTGGTGGACAAACCGCCCTGTGGGGTTTTGGTTTTCCGGTTCAGGCCCCTCCACCTCTGAGTGTGACAGCACGGCCCTGGGCCTTGGGGTCCTCAGCTTCCCCTGCAGGCCTCCTCAGTCCTGCTGCCGCTACTGGGTCAGATGCCCTGGGATAGGGCTGGGGCGGGAGTCAGATGTGGGCAAAACACGTGCTAGGAAGGAAGGCAGGTTTTAGAAACCAGATAATAATACCTTAATTGCGGGCATTTGTAAACTGCTTTGCAATCGGCAAACATTTATAACATTTATAGCATTTATTATCTAATCCTCGAGTAACTCACAGAGGCAGGAGCCATCCCATTTTACAGCCAAAGAAACTGGTGATTCCTCTGAGATCGAAGGTCCAGGGCTCTTTCCACCCCCTCAGTGGACTGCAGTCACAGGGCTTGGGTTTCAGGAGGCCAGTCCAGTCCGCGCAGCTCGGGGTGGGGGGCAGCAGAAGGGCCTCAGGGCTTCAAATGATCTGGTTGGGAACGTGTCCCGGGTGAAGATGGGACCAGCCCAAAGATGGCAAGGCCAGTGTCCCGTTGCTGAGCTCAGCTGGGTGGGAGCAGTGAGGGTTCTGTGTGCCCGTCCTGATTCCCAGCACACACTCCCGACCTCCGCAACATTCTCCACTCCTTAAAATGATACTTAACTGCAAAGAGTGCAGCCCAGGCCACCGGAAGCTTCTGTGGGTCTCCCTGCACGCACCCAGGCTCTGCTCAGCCCAGGCAGGGGGGGCAGCAGCCCCCAGCTCAAGGGTTTCTCAGGATCATCTCACGGAGCCCCCTGACTTCAAACTCAACTGCCCACCCTCAGTCCAAAGAAAACGGGGGCTGGTTTCTGCATTTCAACACCAGCAACAGTATCAATGATTGAGCGCTTACGAGGTGCCAGGCACAGCCAAGCCCCTCACCTACTCTTCATACCACCCCGTGAGCCAGGGGCTGTCAT
>NW_023247039.1:0-2439 GCF_002007445.2 Ailuropoda melanoleuca | reverse complement strand
CACAGCAGACATCTCCGCGTAAACGTGCATGATACCCAACATGATCGTCGGGTTTTCCATACACAGAAACGTCCAGCATTGTCATGCTGGGCCTGTATTACCTTACCCGGGGAGAATGCTAAACAGCACGTTATTACAGCCACCGTGTGACAGACGAGCCTCAGCAGAAGAGGCTAATAACAATAAATTAATGTGGAGTGGCTTTGAGGGAGAGAATATAGGACAAAGGAGCTTCGAAATTAGAGACAAATGTTACTGCGCATTTTGATCTGGCCTTCCTTGAATTCAGCGTGAATACTGTGTTAAGCTTTGTCACTTGAATGTCCCTTTCGGAGACAATAAAGTTGACCTGTGGGAAAATATTCGATGGCAATTATTTCAGTTAAATCAAACGGAAATCGAGTTTGAAAAGGAAATAAATTCATGTTTCTACTTCTCTGTATTATACTTCAGACATCCAGTACTTTCATATCCGTCTACGGATCTATATGAAGGAAAACATGCAAGCTTTGGATTTACCTTTTTCCTTCATTTAACCAAGATAGATATGTCCTCCTGTGGGAATTAAACACAGAATGTCATGTGCCGACTCAAGGAATGGAAAACTTAGAATTCACTTCATGGCCAGCACATGACGAGTGGCCTAAGGAAAATACATGATTGGAAAGGAAGGAACCGCATTTCATCCCAAATTTCACCCTGAGGAGGCCCCCGAAGACCACAGATCTCAAGGTGCCGCTTCCCCCACCCTGGTCTCCACCAACTCTGTGGAAAAGCGTCTACTCGAGGACTGAACTGGAAGCTGCAATTAATTGAATTGAAATTGCAAACTCTCTCAACAGACTGCATGTTCACCACCACATTAACAGAATTTAAACAAAAGGTCATACTTGGCTTGAAATAGAGTACATATAACTGCTGACATGAATCTTTTATGGAAAATAGCTATATATTTACATAGGAATGCGGCATTCCCATATACTAGTTATTGTGGCTATGTTAATTAATCCAGCCAATCAACAAACACTTATGAGTGCTCAAGAGGCAATAGGTATGCTGCGGAGCTCCAGGACCCCGAGGTGAGTAGTCTCTTATCTCCAAGGAGCTCACGATTCAATTTAACAGTACAATGCTTTTGGGGGGGAAAATATATATGTATGTTTATAGCAGAGCATACTGCAAAGGCTAAGAAGAGAGACTCAAAGTATAAAAATATACCTCATAAAATAAACAAAGCATAGCTATTTAAAAAAAGGATTTGTGGGGCAGACTTCTGAAGAAAGGGAGAAAAACAACATGTCAATATTAGAAAAAGTGTTGATGGTTTATTTGAACAATAAAGTGTTGACCTTTGCATGAGAGAGTGTGAAAAATCCCCTGGCCTCTCCGAATCCCCTCTCTCGGGCATGGAGGCAGAAAGGGGGTCCTGGGGGGTCACTGAAGTTGGTTCTTCAGAACCAAGCATGGCAAGAGACTAGCAGGGCTGGCCGCTCGGGGTGGGGCCAGAGGGGTCAACCCCAGGGGACCAGATTCTTCGGGTGCAGTGTGTAATTTCCAAGGTCCCAGGTCTGGGTAAGGAGCCACGAGACAGGATATGGCGAGCAAGTGAAGGTGGGTAAGGATCTCGAACAAGGGCTGAGTGCTTTTCTAGAGGATGTAGGTTGGGCAGGAGCCAGTAAGGGAAAATCCTGGTTCAAACACACACCAGAAAAGTCTAAGAATTAGTGAAAGATACATTTGAAGAGATGATTAGCTAAATAATTCTTGAAAGTTTATGTCTCCTTTGCATCACTGGTCAGTAACTGTGTCTAATGTATACAAGATACTGTATGCAAGTCAATGGACTTGGTAGTAAGGGATGGGGGTACAGAAACAGAAAACTGGGCCTGTGCTTTTATTTATTTATTTTTAATTTTTTAAAGTTTTTATTTAAATTCCAGTTAACATACAGTGTAATATTAGTTTCAGGTGTATGGTATAGTGATTCGACACTTCCGTATAACACCTGGGACTCATCCTTAACCCCTGATCCCCATCACCTAGTTCACCTGTCCGCCCCCACCCACCTGCCCTCTGGTGACCATCGGATTGTTCTCTGTGGCTAAGAGTCTGTTTCTTGGTGTGTCTCTCTGTCTTTCTTTTTTTTCTTTTTGCTCATTTGCTTTGCTTAAGTTCCACATATGAGTGAAATCATATAGTATTTGTCTCTGACTTATTTCACTTAGCATAATACTCTCTAGTTCCATCTACATCGTTGCAAATGGCCAGATTTCATTCTTTGTTATGGCTGAATAATATTCCATTGTATGTATAGACCATATCTTCTTTATCCATTCATCACTTGATGGACACTTGGGCTATTTCTGTAATTTGGCTGTTGTAAATAATGCTGCTATAAACATTGGGGTGCATGTATCCCTTTGAATAAGTATTTTTTTT
>NW_023247038.1:0-2438 GCF_002007445.2 Ailuropoda melanoleuca | reverse complement strand
GGCTCGATCCCATAACGCTGGGATCACGCCCTGAGCGGAAGGCAGACACTTAACCGCTGTGCCACCCAGGCACCCCCAGATAATGAATTTTTACACAAACTTTTTTCGTGACTTACTTTAATGAATGAATCTTCACTAGCTAAGAGTGCTGGGACATTCTAACATCCATTGTTATTGTGTTTTCTCAATGAACTCTGAAATATGAGTACTAAATGGTTATAGTGGAATGCAAAGGATTGGGATTTTAGTCAAAGACAATGATTTATGTATAATCAGGGGCAAAATCAAAATAAGAAATATTTTCCAACATTAGCTACTGTAACTGCATTGAAACCTTCAGGAATGCTTGACATGTATGAATCAAAGAATCATTATATGTCCATAGTATCATTCAAAACGAAAATAAGATCATATCACTCCCTTGCATAAAATCTTCTGATGGTTTTCCAAAGGACTTAGTATAAATTCCAAACTCTTTGCCATGGCCATGTAGATTCTGAGTGATCTAATTTAGTTTCTGCCTTCATCTGTTAGCATCCTTCTCTACTCTCAGGAGGTCTCAGCCCTTTGCTCTTCACACATGCCACACTCATGTCAGCTTAGGACTTTGCACTTACTTTTCCTCTGCCTAGAATTCTCTTCCTCTGCATCCTGCCTCTTCCCTATTCCTTAGATACCAGCTCAAATGCCACTTCCCCAGAGATCCCTCCCAAACTACCCAATCTGAACATGTATTCACACACGTGTGCATGCGCACACTCACATACCCAGACACGCACAGGCACACCTCTATTGCATTACTGGGTTTTATCATGGTACTTACATTTTTCAGAGACTATCTGTGTTTAAACTAATATTCTGCCTGTGGCAGCTGCCTCTGGGGTCCCATGTCACACATCCTGGGCCCACCTTGATTGTAGCTGCAGCTGTGATAGACAATCCCCTGCAAGCTCAGGCTTACCTCCCTACAGTGATCCTTCTCAGCCCACTCCACTTGTTTTTTGACTTTTCTGCTGTCTCTGATCCCATAGGTGCCTGCTCTGCCCCAGGACAAGCACAGCTAATGGGAGGTGGAAATCAGTGAATAAATGCTCCAGTCTCCTCCCCATCTTCAGGTGGGCCAGGCTTTCTCAAGAGATTTCAACAGAAATCAATCCCCTGTTCCCACAGAGCACCCTTACTATTGGCTATTTCTATTTTCTCATCTCACATTCTCCCCTTCCTCATCCCTGTTTCCTGGGATCACCTCCAAATTTACCACTAGTGATCAGCACTCAAGACTGTCTCATGTCCTGTTATCAGGGGAATCTTAATTAAGACACCTCCTGTAGGATATAAGATCCTTAGAGCTAAGAACCTTATCTTTTTTGTATTTTGCTTTATTTACAATACTTAACAGGGATTGTCATGTGGTGAATGCTATATGTATGCTTACTTGAAGAATTATAGGCAACGATAGAGGTTATGGGTGAATTTAGGGAGAAAATGGTATTCAAAAGAAAGCGATGATCAGAGGGAAAAAATGCAGAAAATATACGGTGGTACAAGCATGAATAATATCAACCGAATGCAGGGAAGATAAAAATATGCATATAAATTGCGGAAATGTTCTAAGACATTCAGTCATATACAAGAAGATTAATGTTAGAAAACTCTAGTAATCCTCTATGGTGTTGATCATCCTGTCAGGGAAGTCAAATGGTGTTATTAACTATTTGAGGACCAAAAATTTCATTTTTTGGAATTTCAAAGATTGATTCATGTGATAAAACGATGATTTTAAATTCAAATATTTGATTTCCTAATCAGGCCTTTTTGAAAAACAGGGGTGCAAAGACTTCTATTTACAGCTATGCCAAAGTCACTGGTACCGGACTTGTCTTGCCATAAACAATGAGACAGTATACATGGAGCGAGTGTTCTCAGTAACTGGACACAGGGATCACAGGATTGTGAATTTTGAGAGAAGGAAAACACATAAGTGGAACCCCATATTTGCTATGGCTTTCTGCCTAGAGACACTTACCAGCTGGCATAGGGCCCTGGAGGCAAAGCAGAGAGGGCAGTTTTGCTGAGTGGAAAAGGCTGAGATCAGATTAAGGGTGGCTGAAGTGATGGGAACTAACAGGAAAGGGTACCAGAGGAAGACCTGCATGGGGAAGGGTAGCCAGACGAGCTCCTACATGATGACAGCTGATAGAGCCCAGAAATCATGAGTGCTGGGTACTGCTGGAACTCCACTCCAGCCACAGTGGAAAGATCACAGAATACCTGAGATATGCAGTTTAAACCTTGGAAAAGCCAAACCTTACAGGTGTGTACCATACTCTAGAGTAAGAGCCACGACCTAGGACTGAGGCAAAACCAAAATAGATCCAAACGAACAAAAAATAACATTGACGTTGACAGGCTCAAATGGATCCACAAGTAATTTAATT
>NW_023247037.1:0-2438 GCF_002007445.2 Ailuropoda melanoleuca | reverse complement strand
TTTTTTTTTTTTTAAAGATTTTATCTATTTACTTGACAAAGAGAGAGGCAGCGAGAGAGGGAACACGAGCAGGGGGAGTGGGAGAGGGAGAAGCAAGCTTCCCGCTGTGCAGGGAGCCCAAAGTGAGGCTTGATCCCAGAACGATGGGATCATGACCTGAGCCAAAGGCAGACACTTAACGACTGAGCCACCCAGGCGCTACTCCATGTATAACTTTTGACTCCCCAAGACTTAACTACCAATAGCCTACTGTTGACTGGAAGCCTTATGGATAACATGAACGTTAGTTAGATTAACATGTTTTGTATGTTATTTGTGTATACTGTATTCTTACAATAAAGTAAACTAGAGAAAAGAAAGTGTTGTTAAGAAAATCATAGGGAGGAGAAAATACATTTATGTACTATAACTTATTTTTTTAAAAGATTTATTTATTTATTTTAGATAAAGAGAGAAAGACAGAGCACAAGTGTGAGGGGCACAGGGAGAAGGAGAGAGAATCTCAAGCAGGCTCGTCGCTGAGTGCAGAGCCCGAGGTGGGGCTTGATCTCACAACCCTGAGATCATGACCTGACCCAAAACCAAGAGTTGGACACTCAATCAACTGTGCCACCCAGGCACCCCGTGTACTGTACTTATTTTTAAAAATTCTCATATGAGGGGACCTGCAGTTCAAAGCCGTGCTGTTCAAGGATCAGATAAAAATATACATAATATATACATAAATATATACGTAAGCGTATGTTTATATTTATAGTTTCTATTCAATATTGTCTTAATATTTTATTAGGAAGTTTCCATCTCTACAATTTTACTAAGTGAATTTGAATTTGTTAATTTATTTACTATTTGCACAGTTAAAGTTATCAAAATGAATCTTCTCAGGTTTTCCATGTATATAATGAACATAACGATAAAAAGTATAGTGTTATTCTTTACACATTGCTAGAAGAGGGACTGACACATTATTATGCCATACAAGTTTTCCATTATTATTCAAATTATTTAATTTATCTTTAATTTTCAGCAATATTGCTGTTTTTCAAGTAAGTTTGTTGTTTATGTGAACAATTTCTACTTTTTCTTAATGTTTGTAGCCTAGGGGCTTAAAAAGAAGGTTTTTAAATCAAATTCGTGTTTATACCCACAGGAATGATTCAATCTATGTAACAGTAAACCTAAAAGAAAATTAAAAGAGTGGGGGGAAAAAAGAATTGCTTTGTTTGGTAGTGTGCTTTTAATCTAAAAAGCAATGTTTTCTCTTTTTGTTACGAGTTCAGGAGAAAGACTAGGATGAGAAAACATAACTTGGAGTTTCAGTATTTATTTGTTATGTGAGTTCTTTAAGAAAAAGATAAGTTAGTCAATATATATCTACAGCAGATTAAAAGTAGGCGAGACACTGATGGAGGGGACGTCAGTAGACATGAGAGCTTATTTATTCTCCTTTTTGTTTATTTAATTATCTCAATCTCACTTACTTCTACAAAGATATAAAACAGCCTGTGGAAAACTTAGCCTGAAAGATAATATTCTATAAACCAGGATGCGTCCTCTGCAGGGGCAGGCTCTTTGATTACCTGTGTCTCTAAACCAGTCTGGCATCAAAGCAGGTGTACATTATTTGAACACCTTGAGGCCAGAAAAGTCTCTTCACGGTCTGCGTAATTGTGATCATGGTTTACGTGGTCGTCATCCTAGTTGGGAAGAACTCCTTTTCCTTTTTGTCGCCCAGTGGTAACATCAGTTTGTGCAGGTTGCATAGTTTTTTGGGCATCTACCATTAGGCATTGAGCTGGGCAATCAGGATACATCTGTGAAAAATATGGTCTCTTGCTTCACAAACTTCATATTTTGGAGGTAGCAGAGAGCCGACCCCCAGATGGGTATGTGCCCAATAGTCCACTGGGTGCTAAAATAAACATATGCACCAAATGCTACAGAGTACGTAGTAAGTTCACATGGAATGGTCTGGGAGATTAGTAACATTCTAGAACTATTTACTGAATTTTGTTTTTCCTCCAAGAGGGTAAGTGAATAACTGGGCTGATCATTGGAACATACATAATTTTGCCAGATGAAGAGGGAAGGGGATCGACATTGGATACATGGGGTAGCATGTGTTCAAGTCAAGAGAGTGCCGTGTGTGCTTTGGAAACTGTGTGCAGATCATTGAGTATGTGTGGAACAATTTCAGCAGGGTGATACAGAGAGATAGCCCGAAACCATAAAGTAAAATATATTGAATATCAGTCTGAGTTTAGAAAGACAAATGGGATACTAACTTTAATCAAGGAGTGACAAGATCAGTAGGAAGGCTACTCTGGCAGATTTGTGCATGTATCTGAGGCAGATAAGATGAGAACCAGAAGGGGCGCCTGGGTGGCACAGCGGTTAAGCATCTGCCTTCGGCTCAGGGCGTGATCCTGGCGTTATGG
>NW_023247036.1:0-1177 GCF_002007445.2 Ailuropoda melanoleuca | reverse complement strand
CAGGGAAATATCAACAAACATCATCTCTCATGAGTAAGGGAGCATGAATGAAAGGTTCAGGATTTTTGAGGACTCAGCACCATTCTTATTGGTAATAAAGTGGAGGGTTCAGGAAAACACCTCCAGCTAACATCAGCCTTTTCACTGGGGTCCTGTATCCACAATGGTTATATGGGCCTGGGAAGGATCCAGCATACTTAGGACCTAGAAACAAAGTGTGAGGATAAAGCACTTAAAGTCACATCAGCCTTATGGAAGGTGGAACAGGAATCAAGTGCTTTGGTCCCGTGAGTGAAACACGACGAACACAGCACTGAGAAATAAAATATGGACAACTGCCACTTCCAATGAAATGTTTCCTTCCTGGGGATATCCTATCATAAATGCTGGTGGCAATGGAACGAAAAGCCAAAAACATGTACGTCAGAACAACACCATGGAGGGACAGTCTTAGCACTATCATCACCCTTCATGAATAGGGAAACAAGAAGGAAAGTGGTCCCGGAAGCCTGATGCGAGTGCCACATAGTGGTCTCTGAGACACCATACAATCCAGGGAAATATCATCGAACATCACCTCTCACGTTTATGGGAGTATGAATGAAAAGGCTCAGGATTTTTGAGGACTACACGCCCTTCTTATTGGTAATAAAGCATAGCGTCCAAGAAAACACCTCCAGCTAACATCAGTCTTTTCAATGGGGACCCTGATTCCATATTGGTTTTATGGGCCTGGACAGGTTCCACCACTTAGAACCAAGAAACAATGTTTGTAGATAAAGCCCTTGAGGTCACATCGGCCTTATGGAAGGTGGAACAGGAATCAAGGTGCTTTGGTTCCGTGAGTGAAACACGATGCACACAGAACTGAGAAACAAAATTTTGCCAACTGTCGCTTGCAATGAAATGTTTGCTTCCTATGGAAATCCTATAAAAACTGCTGGTGATATTGGACGGGGAAAGGCAAAAACATGTCCGTCAGAAACAACACCATGCAGGGACCATCTTAGCACTAACATCACCCTTTGTGAAGAGGGAAACATGAGAGAAAGTGGTCACGGAGCCTGATGAGAGTGCCACATAGTGGTCTCTGAGACACCACACAATCCAGGTGAGAGATCAACGTACATTATCTCTCATGAGTAATGGAGAATGAATGAATAGCTTCAGGATTTTT
>NW_023247035.1:0-2437 GCF_002007445.2 Ailuropoda melanoleuca | reverse complement strand
AAAAAAAAAAAAAGAAAAGAAAAAAGAAAACTACAGACCAATATCTCTCAATTGTTTCTTCTTTGGAGAAAGGCCTATTCAGATGTTTTCCTATTTTAAAATTGGGTTGTTTCTTTTTTTATTGTTGAGTTTTGAGCATTCTTTATATAGTCTAGATACAAGTCTCTCATCTGATACACGATTTCCAAAAGTTTTCTTCCATTGTGTGGGTTCTTTTTTCACCCTCCTGATTTTTAATTTTGATAATGCCCAGTGTCACATTGCTGCCGCCACCACCTGTGCGTGTGGTGTCGGAGCTAAGGAACCACTGCCTGACGCGAGTTCCGGAAGACTTATAATTATGTGTTCTTCTAAGAGCCTTGTGGTTTTAGTTCTCACATTGAGATCCTTGATCCATCCGGAGTTAATCTTTGTAGATGGCGTGAGGCAATGGTCCAACCTCATTCTTTTGCAGGTGGGTTTTATTTGTCTCAGCATGATCTATTGAAAAGACCAGTCTCTCCATTTGTAATTACTTGGCACCCTTGTTAATTAAGGAAGCAATTGACCTAAAATACGAGGGCTTATTTCTGGATTCTCAATTCTGTTCCATCGATCTCTATGTTCTTAGGCCTGTAACTACAGTGTCTTGATTACGGTCACTTTTTATATGTGGTGAGTTTGGAAATTGGGATTTGTGAGTACTCCACCTTTGTTCTTTTTCACTATTGTTTTGGCTATTTTGCTTTCCTTGAGCATCCATGTAAATTTTAGGATCAGCTTGTCGATTTTGGAAGGAAGTCAGCTGGGATTTTGAGGGGATACTGTTGAATCTGTACATCATTTTCGAAGGTATTTTCATCTTAACAATAGTAAGCTAATAGCTAATCCATGAATATGGGCTGCTTTCCCATGTCTTTGAGTCTTCTAAAATTTCTTCCAACAATGTTCTGTGATTTTCAGAGTACAAGTTTAACACTTTTTTTTGTCATTGTTAAATGTATTCCTATTTTGATGCCTTTATAAATGGAAATTTTTAAAATTTTTTTCCAGTTTGTTCATTGCAAGTGTATAGAAAAACAATTGAGTTTTTCATATTAATCTTGTATTTTGTAACCTTCTGAACTCATTCAATCTCTTTTATTTTTTCAGATCCCGTTTAAAGTTCTGAGGGGACATGAGGACCTTGTGAGCTCCTGTAACTTCTGTGTGGATGACACAAAGCTCCTCAGTGGCTCCTATGACTGCTCTCTGAAGTTGTGGGTAGGTGGCCTGGTGTAGGTAGGATGAGAACGTCCCAGGAGGAGATAGAAGCTTGTGCCATATCTTATGGAGAGTTCCCCAGTACTGAGTTCCCAGACGCCCAAGGATCCCAAAGACTTGGAGAGAACTTTCTGAGTGAAATGCAAAAGGAGAAGCCAAGTGAGGATTGAAGCCTAACATCGAGCCCCTGGAGAGAGATGAGTTTAGTGTGGTTGCTGGCAGCCTGTTGATTTGGAAACAGTAGGCGTGGGGGATGGGGACCACTGGCGGGGACTTCCCTCCCCCCACCCCACACCTACTGTTGGACAGTTCCCACTGTGCCTGGGGCTTACCTGGGATCTCTGAACTGTGGCCTCTCTTTCGGTCTCCTTCTCATTTGGAAAATTCATTTCCATCCACAGAGATGGTATGGCCAGGCCTAGGTGGTCACAGAGGACAGAAAAGTGCCAGGCCCGGGACCTGTCCGTGAGGGGTGGTTGGGAGAGGCAGACTTGAGCATGGCTCAGTGCCCCAAGGTGCAGGAAGCGGGGGCATAAGGAACAGGGGTGTGTGATGGTCAGATGAGGTTGCAGAGACGTGGCCACCGAGAACTCTTCCCAAGCCTCTGGGCATAGCCAGCAGACTCCGGAAGGCCTTTCTGGGGGCATTGCTGGTCAGTTAGAAGGGGGTGATGAGGGAGCGGGGTGGAGGATGTCAGTGGCATCAGGGTCGAGGCTGCAGATGACTGTGTGGCTGGAGCTGGGCCCATGGGGACAACAGTCCATTCTGAGTTTTGCCATCTCCTCTGGCTTCAGGGGCAGAAGGGGATAGAAAGGAATCTGGGCTGGTTCCTGGGTTCTGGTTTGGATAATCGGGTGAAGGATAGCTCCTCACCCTCCAGATGACCACAGAGGTCACCTTCTGTGTCCTCAGTGGGTACCAAGGCCAGGCAGATGAAGCAGAAGGGTTTGGGGATGGTCCAAGTGGTTCAGCTGTGTGACCCTGGGTGGTCACATGACCTCCTGGACCTCCCTGAAACTCTCCAGGTCCAGCTGCATGCTGGGGCTACCTTGGGGCCTGCCTGGCCTAGGCCTGCCCCCAACAGGCATCCGCTCCCCACCTCTGCTGCGGCTCATGAGCTCCTTCTGGGAAAACTTCTGGTTCCTCTGAGAGCCTTAAAACCTTTCCCAACGCTCTGGGGTGACTGAGAAGCCAG
>NW_023247034.1:277-578 GCF_002007445.2 Ailuropoda melanoleuca | reverse complement strand
GATCATCATCTCTCGTGAGTAAGGGAGCATGAATGAAAAGGTTCAGGATTTTCGAGTACTCAGTGCCCTTCACATTGGTAGTAAAGCAGAGCGTCCAGGAAAACACCTCCAGCGAACAGCGGCCTTTTTACTGGGGACCCCGATTCCACATTGGGTGTAGGGGCCTGGGGAGGATCCAGCCCTTAGAACCAAGAAACAAAGTGTGAGTGGAAAGCCCTTGAAGTCACGACGGCCTTATGGAAGGTGGAACAGGAATCAAGGTGCTTTGGTACCGTGAGTGAAACACGACGAACACAGCACT
>NW_023247034.1:0-185 GCF_002007445.2 Ailuropoda melanoleuca | reverse complement strand
GGTGGCAATGGAACGAAAAGGCCCAAAACACGTCCGTCAGAAACAACACCGTACAGGGACCGTCTTAGCACTATCATCACCCTTCGCGAATAGGGAAACATGAGAGAAAGTGGTCGCGGAACCCTGACGAGAGTGCCCCATAGTGGTCTCTGTGACCCCACACAGTCCAGGGAAATATCAACGAT
>NW_023247033.1:0-2437 GCF_002007445.2 Ailuropoda melanoleuca | reverse complement strand
AGAGGGAGAAGCAGGCTCCCCAATGCGGGACTTGATCCCAGGACCCTAGGTCATGACCTGAGCCAAAGGTGGATGCTTAACTGATTGAGCCACCCAGGGGTCCCAAAAATCAACTGATTTTTAAGAAAATTTCCCATTGCACGGTAGAGAAAACAAACCTCTGAGCTGTGGGAGATGGTTAGAGTTGGATGGCTCATCGAAAGCTACCAAAAACTTCACTATTAGACCCAATTTGCCTGCTTCTACCACCTATCTAGAACTCGGCCCATGCACTGATTCTAAGTCTGGGGAACAAAGAGGCACTTACCCGATGGATGTGTAGGGCGATCTGTGCTCGCCAGAAGAACCTGCACAGTTTAAAGGCAAGGATGTCATTAGCTCATCTCTCTGCAGGCCTGTAATTTTAGTGTCTGTAGAAAGGTGACAGGGACAGGCTGGGGAGGACATAACCACTGGGTCCCCAATGGGAGCATTTCACCTGTCTCTTAAGTTTACTTGATTCTCTCCTGGAAAATAACAATCTGGGAAGAGCTGAGCTGAAAACTTTCTGAGTTCCCTTGCTACATCTGTATGAGGAGATCAGAAGGGTCACAATCATGGTAGAAGTTACTGAGTTCTCTATTTCGATCCTAAAATCAAATGAGTACAATCCTATTTCAGACTTTGTAACGCCACCATACTGGAGTGAGAGATTCCTGGAGCATGATGTGAGCTCAGTGTGGCTCTGAGTGTCTTCTCTCTATAGTGTGTGATGGGCACCGTCATTCCTAGGTCGATTCTCAGATGGAGCACGTGGTTTCCAAGTATTATTAGTCATGTATTCCGTGATTTACAAGCTCACATGTTCAAGCTCTCTTTCAGTTAAGTAAGATTTAAAATATTCCTTACTGACATAGGTGAAGGCAGAAAAATCCATTTGAAACCAATTTCTTTTCATTTTCCAGGAGTCCTTAGAGTGGCCCTGAATCTGATATAAATATGCACCCCATGCATACTGATGCCCCCAGGTCCTTTCTGAGATGGGATACAGATGTGTGCAAAGAGCTGGGAGCCTTCTGCATTCCTTTGCCTGAGGTACTGGGAAATCCAATCCTTGAGCCCTCCAGGGCAGCAAATGAGAAATGGATCATAATGGACCAGTGTGGTGCTGACCAAAAGACACTGTCAATATTCAGAACATTTCCATCACCACAGTGATCCCTCATGTTGCCATTTTATAGCCAAATTCACTTACCTTCCTCCCTCTGCACACTCCTTAACCTTGGGAATCACTAATCTGTTCTCCATTTCTCAAATTTTGTCACTTCAAAAGCATTACATAAAGGGACTCATATAGTATGTCACCTTTTTAGATTGGCTTTCTTCACTCAGCATAATTTTCCAGGTCATCTGTGTGTCAATAGATCATTCTTTTTCATTGCTGAGTAGTATTCCAAAGCATGAATGTACCACAGTTTGTTTCACTATCCATCTTTTAAATCATGTCTTGTTTGCTTTCGGCTTGGGCCTATTGCAAATAAATGTGCTATAGACACTTGGGTATAGGTTTTTGTGTGAAGCTATTTCCATTTCACTGTGATGAATGACCATGAGTGAAATTTCTGGGTCTATGGTAGTTTGTTATTGTATGTTTAATTTTTTTTATAAAACTGCCAAACTGGGGCACCTAGGTGGCTCAGTCAATTAAGCATCTGCCTTCACCTCAGGTTGTGATCTCGGGGTCCTGGGATCGAGCCCCATGTAGGGCTCCCTTCCCAGTGGGGAACCTGCTTCTCCCTTTCCCTCTACCCCTCCACCCCCACCCCAGTTGTGCTCTCTCATCTCTCTCTCTCTTTCTCAAATAAATAAATAAAACCTAAAAAAAACCCTGCCAAACTGTTTTTCAAGAGTGGCTATAACATTTTATACTCCCACCAGTAATGTATGAGTGATTCAGTTTTTCTGCATCCTCATGAGCTTCTGGTATTTCTAGTATTATTTAGTTTAAACATTGTGAAAATATGTGTAATAAATCTCATTGTGCTTATAATTGGCCATTTTCCAAATAGCCAGTGATGATGGCCATCTTCTCATGTGCTTATTTGCCATCTCTATCCTCTGCAGTGAAAAGTCTTTTCATGTCTTTTGTCCATTTTCAATTTGAGTTTTTAATTTTTTTCTGTTTTTAGAGTTTGTTTATATATTCTAAATATCAGTCCTTTGTTGGATTAGTAGTTTGAAAATATCTTCCCACTCCTTAGCTAGTCTTTTAATCCTCTTATCTTTCACAGAGCAAAAGGGTTTTTTTTCCTTATTTTTTCTTTTTTTAACTTTGGAAAAATATAATTTTTTTGTTTTTTTTCTCATTTCATGGTTTTATTTATTTATTTTTATTATAATATTTTTTATTATATTATGTTAGTCACCATACAGTACATCCCTGGTTTTTGATGTAAAG
>NW_023247032.1:0-2436 GCF_002007445.2 Ailuropoda melanoleuca | reverse complement strand
AAATCTGAGGCTTTAACAAAATTCTCGTTACCTCTAATTGCCAATCAGAATCTGTCTTCTTTTAAAATTGTCTGCCCTCAATTTTTGGGGGGCTGGATTTTGGAGGAAGAGTAAAAGGGTGCTATTAGAACCAAGCTAATGTTTATGGAGCGCTCCTTGGACTAGCCACACCCTTACTACATCTATAAGCTGCTTGTTGTGATTTTCTTATGTTGGGCTCTTCCTAAGTGTCAGGTAGTGTTCCCATTCAAAATTCCTAGACCCGTTGTCTCTGAGGTTCTGAAATTGCCCTATGATTTGGGGTTCGAATCAAGAAACCTTTGCAAGGCAGTGCAGCATTTTTGTGGAGTTGGCATAAATCGTGTAAAACATAGGCAAACCAGTTTGCCTTTCGGAGTTTCAGTGTTCTCAACTGTAAAGCGAAGTGCATGAATCTTATGAACCATAAATTCCTTTCTAATTCAAAACATCTATGATTCTCCTGCCCATTACATTTCTCCTGAGAGTTTTACAGGAGTGAAAAATATTGTATAATGCTACTTGAACCTTGTAACTTTAAAAATGCCTTATTCATTAGAGCTTTTATATATTGCTTTCAATGTCTAATTTCTGGCCTTAGTCATTTTTTTCCCTATGCTGTAGGTCAAATAAACTCAAATTATGATATGATATTCACTGATAAATTCCTCACTTTTACCAATAGAATCTGTACAATGTGTCCTTTACACTTTAAAATGATTAAACTAGAGGGCAGCCTGGATTTAAGAGGGTGTGTAACAATCAGCCACCAGACTTGTGGCTCTAAACCAATGGGATTATTTCTCGAGGTGCTGTGGATCATGTGGCCGGCCCTTTTGGTCTGGGCCAGCATGGCCAGGGGTGTATGGTTTAGTCTGGCCTTGTTCTCAGGTCTGCTGATTGGCTTGAGGGCATCTAGGGTAACAGGATTAACTTGGGCACATGTCATCATCCAGCAGACTTGCTTGGCTTTGTTCACAGGTGGTGTTTTCAGGTCTCCCAAGGAGCAAGCTTCAGTGCACAAGTACTTTTCAAATCTTAGCTTCCGTCATATTTGCCCGTGTCTCATTGACCAAAGCAGATCACATGGCCAGGCTCAGATTTCAAGGGGTGGGGGAATAGATTGCATCTCTTGTTGAAGAGAACTGCACAGTCCTGGTGCAAAAGGGAATAGATGCAGAAATGGAAAGAATTTGTGGCCGGTTTTGCAATCTGCCACAGTATCTGAGATTATATACTCGGTTCTTGACCATTGCTATATCATCTTTCACTGAGCAGTAAATATAACTTAATCTCCTGAACAGAATTCCCTTGGAAAAGCCAGTTCATTCCTTTTTATGAGATTGATAATAACCTGTATTTTACTTCAAACATATTATAAGCTAATGTTAGAAAATTTACAAAATGAAGACAAGCATGAAGAAGAGAGTAAAAATAATGTCTAATTCTACCACCCAGAGATAACTATTGTTATTCTTTTACTTGTGTCAGGATCTAACATTAGAAAGATTAAGAAATATGCTGTTAGTATATATCTTAGTATTGTGGTTACATAAAATGCTACGTCTACGTAATAAAATGTACTCATAAGCCCTATAGGTCCATTATTTGAAAATACTTCGGCGATTTTTCTCTAGAACTTGGTTATAGCGAGTCTTATATTAGTTAGGGTATAGGGTAAACAAAAAGATCTCAAAAATACTGTGGGTTAAATAAGATAGGTGGATAAGGTGCCTACTTCTGTCTCAGGTAAAAGTTCAAAGGTGGATAGGTAGTTCAGGTTGGGTAAACATTTCTGCTCTACCCGGTCATTCAGTGACCCAGGCTAGTGGGTCAACTTTGTCATCTTCATTATGTGGCTTCTAGATCTTAGTCGAGGGTGGCAGTTGTAGTTGTGGCTGTTTCTCAGATAACAAGAAGGGAGAAGGAAGTTCCTGGAAACATCTTCATCTCTGAGACGATCTGAAAGTTGCTCATGACTTTCTCTCACATCCCATCAGCCTAAAGTTAGACAGCCACACCTAACTGAAAGGGTGGTGGTGTACCAGAAAAGGCTTGGGGAATTTATTACCAAGAGAAAGAGAAAATGGATATTGAGGGGCAGTTAGTAATTTCTGTTATGTTAACCAAACCGTACATATCTAGACTACATTTCCTCCTTAAGCATGAAGCCCTAATGTGGTGGATATCTTTTGCTTTGTTCTGCCCTGTGTCCTTTCCTCTCTGTTGGGGGTAATAGCATACCAGTTTTCCTTTGGAAAAGTCTAAGACCATGAACTTTGCATTGGGCCAATATGCCCCTCCTCGCTACATTTCCCCTCACTGCATGGGTTGGGTATGTGAACTTGTACTGATCGGTGGAACTCAAACCTGGGTGATTTTTAGGACATAGTGAGAAGGTGAAGCTTTTTTTTTTTT
>NW_023247031.1:0-2433 GCF_002007445.2 Ailuropoda melanoleuca | reverse complement strand
AAACATATTTTTGGTAAATTGATAAATTGATTGAGAGCTGGTTCCTCAGCAAAGTGTTCTATCTGCAAATTGGCTCTTCTGCTATTGGCCTAGTTCCTTAGGTACTGTCTAACACTAAAATAGTGTGGAATGACAGTGTCCAACGTGGCTTAAAGGAGGGATGGGGAAGTACCAGATGGACCTGACGAAACCTATCCTGGGTCTGGAACAACATGAAAATATTTACAAGGCACCACATATATTTGAAAAGGGATGTTCAAGCCCACATAAGAGCAAAGTTGGGGCAGATGTGGTACATGCAGGAGCTATCAGAAATGAGTGACACGTAAGCATCATGTGCAAAACAGCAAGGAATTCTCAGGAAAGAAAGCAAAAAGTCCAATATTTGGAGAGCTATATATTCCATACTAAGGTGTTTGGATTTAATCTTGCAAGAAATGGGAAACTATAGCTCCTTGTAAAGTTAGTTTCAATTTCTTATTATCAGCTACATAGAGAGGCTGTCTTCCAGTGTGTGTGTGTGTGTATCTGTGTGTGCACACACGTGTGTGTGTGCACATGCATGTGTGTGTGTGTGTGTATACATGCCATAGTGTGGGGGGAATTAAAACAAGAATCATAAGGACACAGAAGTCTAGGTGTGCAAAGGCCTAGCCAAGCAGCAAGCACGTTGACATTCAAATTGTTGGTAATAGAAAGAATGCGGGTTATGACCCCCATTACACTCATCTCTTTAAAGATGCTGCGCCTCGTTGTTGGACGAGGAACTCTGTTCTTTGCAATGCAGTAGGCCCCCACATGATGTAGTTTCAGAAGCCTGGAAGGCAGAAAAGAAAGACAGAAGCGTCTTTGGCTTTTTATCAGACTCCCATTAGTAGTTCCCCCTGAGAAGTAAACCTAAATGCCACAGTGCTTTTAATCATTACCGACTCCATAAGGGGTATCATTAAGTTGTTTTTCCATTTCTTTTTGCAGCCCAGAGGGAAATAATTTATTCTCTTCAGAACAGGTGGGAAAAGTATATATAATCACACATGTTTTATCCAATTTGATAGTGAAAAAAAATTGAGTACAGGATAGTATTAAATGCGATCAGAATTTTTGGTATCACAACACTTCCGTGTGGTATAGTGGAAAGATAATGTGCTTGAAAGATAATGTGTCAGAGAAGCCTGCTTATGAAACCCAGCTGGCCTGCTCATTAGCTGTGTCACCCTCACAGGTCACAGGTCTGCATATCTGTGAAAATTTTTTGCCATGAAGGTTGTTGAAAAGTACACTTGTGATGTGTAGTCAGCATGATACTGGGCATATAACACGTGCTGAATAAATTCAAGCTCACATTGTCTCCTAAGGAATATGGACTCTTCATATTTGCCAAGTTTTCTGTTTTCCCCTCAAAATGATTCATATCCATTTTTCTTGAGTATTGCCTTTAAGATTAGATATCAATTATTTACATATCGAAGTATAAATCAAAAGTTGTATGCTAACAGTGACCATCACAGTCTTACTTATAATAGTGATAGACTGGAAATAACATTAAAACCAAATGTTAAGAGAAAGTTTGCTTAAACTATGTGGTATCTATGGGTTGGAAATTAAAGCATGATTTAAATGCTAATACTGAAGAATATATATTCTAATAAAGACACAGCCTTGTATATATAATCTAATTGTGGCTATGCAAAATGGGCATGGAATAAAATAATAACTGTAGTTTTTATTTTAGGTTTATGATTTTCTCCTCTACCCTTTACTAGTATATTTACAAAATTCCAAAATTCAACTTCTCCCATTTTTCCCAAATTCAAAAAAGTTGATTTCCAAAATCAACTTTTGTCTCAGTTGATACCTATTTAGAGAAACCCTTCTATACTTTTCTCCTGTAAATAATCACATCTTTCTCTGTGATAATCTGATAACTTTTACCTATTTCCATTGCTTTACCAAATGCATAGTATTGAAATTGTCTGTATATCTTGCCTTCGTTAAAATATGAGACTGTTTTGCTGCCTGAGAAAGAAACACACAAACTTAGTGGCAGAGAAAAACATGCATTCTTGTGCCTGGAGTTTAGGAGTTCAAATGTGGATTCCCCAGTAAACTCTGAGCTCTGAGCCTCTCTCTTCAAGCTGAGGATCCCACTGGTCCAGGCTCTATACTGTGGGTTGAACTTATGTTGACTTCACATGTGTTCATTCTGGGTCCAAAATGAAAAGGGGCACCGTTATCTGGGGAAGGTTCTTCTCATGAGAGATCACTGGAGTATAAGCTAATTCACTATAAGCTAATTTCAAGCCTCTGCCTTCATCATATGCACTGTGACATCACATTGGCCCAAATGAGTCACCCAATCAAAGTCAATGTCAAGGGAATGGAAAATATACTTTCCCACAAGGAAGCCAAGCAAGCATGTGAATTTTTTTTTTT